>NW_017670756.1:447187-464899 GCF_001879085.1 Nicotiana attenuata
TGTTGCGTGTGGATTACGTGTCCAAATGGGTAGAAGCTGCAGCGTTGCCCACTAATGATGCAAGAGTGGTGGTAGGATTTTTGAAGAAGAACATATTCACCTGATTTGGGACACCAAGAGCGATTATCAGTGACGGAGGCACTCACTTCTGTAATAGAGCCTTCAAGAAGTTGCTTGAAAAGTATGATGTACGCCACAAGGTGGCTACCCCTTATCACCCGTAGACTAGTGGGCAGGTTAAAGTGTCTAACAGAGAGATAAAGAGTGTGCTAACCAAGACTGTGAACGCCACAAGAACTGATTGGGCGAAAAAGCTAGATGATGCACTATGGGCCTATAGAACTGCTTTTAAAACACCAATTGGTATGTCACTATACAAGTTGGTGTTTGGAAAGGCCTGCCACTTGCCAGTGGAGCTTGAACATAAAGCGTGGTGGGCATTGGAACAGCTGAACTTAGATATGGAGGCTGCGGCACAACAAGAATCACTGAATTACATGAGCTCAACGAGTTCAGACATCTTGCGTTCGAGAGCACAAAGTTGTACAAGGAGAGAATGAAGAGGTTGCACGACCAGAACATTGTTGAGCGACATTTCAAACCCGGGGACATGGTATTGCTCTATAACTCAAGACTACGGTTGTTCCCTGGTAAGCTTAAGTCACGATGGTCTGGTCCATTTCGAGTGGTAGAAGTTTTCCCTTCAGGAGCTGTGGAGATTTCCTCGGAGAAAGACTCTCACATATTTAGAGTCAATGGGCAGAGATTGAAGTTATACATAGGCATGGCAGAGCCCAAGGAAGTGTCTGAGATGAATCTGACGGAGCCTCAGAGGTCGAGCGAACCTTAAATGCGCTTGTCTGCATCGTGCCGCGACGTTAAATCAGGCGCTGCGTGGGAGGCAACCCACGAGTGTGTTGATAGTGTATTCATGTAACTTCATAAAAATAAAAAAAAATCAGCGCCAGCACCGCGACCGCGGTAAACCGCGGTGGAAGGCAACCATTCTGCCTCAGGTTTTCAATCCCACCGTGACCGCGGTAAATCGCGGTGAAGCGGGAGTATTCTGCCTTGTTTTTTCTAACCCACCGCGGCCGCGGTGGACCGCGGTCGACCGCGGGGGCACCAGGTATTTTTAAAAAAAATTATTATTCCATTTTTTTCTTTTCTTTTCTTTTCTTTTTCTTTTAATCTCATAAACCAACCCCCCCCCTTCATAAAATCAAAAAAAAACACCCGACCCCCTTCCCCAATTCTCAATCTCTCTCTCTCTCTCTAAACCCTAACTCTCCCCACATACTCTCTTCTTCTTCTTCTTCACTCACAATAAAAGCCATCTTCAATTCCCCTCATCTTCTTCCGTTAAGGTATGATTCTCGCCCCCCCCCCCCTCTTTTCTTTTTATATTATGTTGTTGTTATGCTAGTTTACTGTTGTTATGATGTAGCATTGGTGATAGAATTTTTTTTTTAGTTTTTTCTTCTTGTTTTTCTATTTTAATTTCGTTTTTGAGAATGTTTGGTGAAGGGGCTATGTAATTAATGTTTGGAATGGTGTTTGTTGGTGGGTGATTGAATGACACAAGTGTGGGGTGTATTGGTGTAGTTGTATACTTGATGTGGGAGTAGTTTTGATAGACTCACGAGGGCTAAATGTGTTTGGATAATGCCCTGCCCACAAGGTGTTTGGAAAATTGCCCCAATGGAGTTATAAGGAGCTAAAGTGACGTGGTTGTGGTGAAGTCTGATTAACCACCCATAGTCACACATTTCGCGCACTTACTAATAGGTGTTTCTCTAATTTGACAGGTACAATGAGTTCATCTGGAAAGAGACGCAACATCGGGTCCTCCGCTAGTGGACCAGGAGGCTCCTCACGAGCTAGGAGCCAAGCCAGTGCACCTCAGTTTGATAGCACTCGGTTTGTATCCAAAGCGGAGGATAGGTACAACCAGAAAGTAGCTAAGAAGTTTCTCCATGAGGTACATATTGATCGGAATGCCTTGGAGGTGGAGTGCCCAAATATGTTTAATGAGTTGAGGAGGTGTCAGCTGGACATCTTCTTTGAGGTACTAGAGGAGGCTAATATTCAGCTAGTGAAGGAGTTTTATGCGAACTTTCCAGAACATGAAAATGGGGTTGTGACTGTGCGTAACACCCGGGTTAATGCATCTATAGAGGCCATCCGCCGAGTGTATCGCCTCCCAGCATTCACGGGTGAGATGGATCATTACATAGCTTATCACCGCCCGAGGAATGAGTGGGCACCAATTCTTGATGTAATCTGCATCCCTGGCAAGTCGTTTAAATGGATAACGAAGCTGAAGACTCTGCACTCACAGTCCCTTAATTAGGAGGCAAAGTGCTGGCTCATTGTCATCAACACCCGCCTGCTACCATCTAGCAATACCACTAATGTGAATGGGCCACGGGCAGCGATTATCTACTGCTTTATGACACACCAGGATTTTAATGTCGCCCGAGTCCTCCATGATGAAATGTTTATTAGATCGCCTGAGCTAATCAAGGGCCACTACTTCCCTTCGCTAATCACCCGGCTGTGCTGTCTTGCTAAAGTCCCTGAAAACCTTCGAGTTGATGGGAAATTGCCTCTGAAAGCCCCATTCCGGGCAAGAAAAATTAGACTCGAGAGAAGAGAGCCAGTGGCGGACAGTGATGACTCTGATGATGATTCAGATAATGATCAGAATGATATTGAGGTAGTGAGGTCCCCCCTCCTCCGAGAGTTGATGTGGCAGGCCCTTCACAGCCACGCAGGAGCACCCGTATGACAGCTTTGGAACAGGATATGGCTGGGTTGCGTACCTCAGTCACTGATTTGGGTGCCCGTGTGGATGCTGTGGCTGAAAGGCAGGTGAAGTCGGAGAAGAAATTCTTGGGCTGGTTGAGAGCTCTGGGACGTGCTTGAAACGTGAACCCAGACACCGTCTCCGACCAGGAGTGAACCGTTAGGGAAGTTCCTTTACCTCACTGTTCTTTAAATTTTGAAGCCATGGGGACATGTCTTCTTTTAAGTGTGGGGTGGGGGATACTTCATTGTATGTTTGTAATTGTAACAATTGACTGTTTGATTTTATTTGTTTTGTCTTGCTTTGATTGTTTTGGTGTTAGAGAAATAGTTCATTAGGTAAGTGAAAATAGTAAGTGACTTGTCCCGACGACGGATCTCTTTCGGCGGGGTTCTTGAGGGACTAAGTCGGAAAAACAGAAAAAAAGAAAAAATATAGAATAGGGAGACTCTTCCTGATGACGGATCTTTTAGATAATTTTCTTGAGGAAAGTTAGTCTAGAGAAAATACCAAAAAGATTTTTTTTTTAATTTATTTTTAGGTAGTATAGTAACTCCCCCTTGGTTTTTCTTTAGGCCACGGTTCTTTTCCAAGGGTTTAGCTTGAACTGGGTATAGGTAGTTTTTGTTTTTGTTCTTTTTAGTTTTAGATTAGGATTAATGGGCTACGAGCTAAAATCGAGAAAAAAAACCCATAGCGTTTTTTACACCTGAACACAATAGACACTAGAGTGTAACGCTTAGCTTCAAGGGTTGAATCTTGTTTAAGTGCCTTAAAATTGTATGTTTGTATCTAACTTGAACACTCAAAAGAGAATGTCTTGATAAACTAATTCGGAGTGAGTCATGTGCCATGTGTGTATGAGTTTTACTGTATTCCATGATTCACACTTGATGCCTAGAACTTGTCCTGTGTGTTTGCAAATCGAAATAGTAGTTTCATTCAGTTGGAGAAGTGATATAGGCATTTCTTTGTTGAGACAGACACATAAAGTAAACCCACCTGAATGTATTACATCTTAGTTAACCCCGTTGAGCCTATAAGCCTGTTTCTTTGGCAACCACATTGCGAACCTTACCCAATTGTTTGAATAGCCTGTTGTTTGAACCCTTTTACCTCCCAACAAGCACTTGAATGGTATTGAAAATATGCAAAAGCAAAAGTGTGGGGTGGTGGTTTGGTTTTTGAGTGGAACCATTGAGATAGAGAAAAGGTGCTGAATTTTGAAGCATAAAAGAAGAAGCACCACGAAAAAAAAAAGAGAGAGAGAAAGTTATAAATAATTATAGTGGTTGATATGTGGTAGCTTGTACAAATTGCACCTAATGGATGGGAATGTTTTAAATAAATATGGTGGAGTGTTTGGTTGACACAACTATGATCTTGAAGTTTAATGTAATTGTATTAAAAGTGCTTAGGGAGGTTAGTCACTATATCTAAATATATCCTACCCGTCCCTTCGCCTACATTACAACCAAGTAAAGTCCTATTGATCTTAGACTGAGTGGGCTCGATTAGTAGAGTACTACACTACGGGCAAGCCTATGGTGTATCTTTGTGGCATGTGAATGTTCTTTTTGAGAGTGAGCGAATTTTGTCTATCTTAGTTCCTAATTGTTCTAAATATTATTATATGTGGAACTACTCTCTTGTGTGATGTGAGGGCATGTGATTCACAAAGGAAAGGTAAGTCTTGACTCTTGTACAGAGTGGTTTGAGTAAGTGCGAATGTTGCATGGTACGAAAGATTTGATTCTTGAGGTAAAGGTTGTTCACTACTAGGTGCAACTTTTGTAAAATGTTTATGGTGTGAGTCGTTAAGGGAAAAGCTTAGGGAAGAAATTTTGATGGAGTGTGGTGGATTGCTCGAGGACTAGCAATAATTTAAGTGTGGGGTGTAATGATAAACATTAAGTGCTAACTTGATAAAAATGGTAATTAGCCTATTATAACAAGTTAATATAACAAGATGGTGTATAAATAATCTTTACACTACCCGTGCATATAGCTCAAATCCCTTTCTTGCACCGTCAATTCGTATGAGTTAACTAGAAAGAAAGTTGACAGCTTAAAATATATTTATACAATCTTGTTACTTAAAAGACAATTACACGTAAACAAGCTCATATAAGCATTACTAATTGGTACCTTGAATAAACATAATAATAAATAACATGCTATAAATAATTAAATAATATCAAAAGTGTACAAATATTTTGTACTCATAATATGTATTGTAGTATAACCCTAATCCCAATTTAGAAAAACATGTCCATGCAATACAATTTTTTGATGGATAAGGGACCGTCAAAGAATATGTGGCTGGTGTAAGCTCGTTATCCATCTCCAATTTAATTAAGAAGCACAAAAATTAAATGAAAAGACTGTCAACAAGGAAAAATGCCTAGTTTTTCCACATCTTGCTGCTTTGCCAACCCTTCAATTACACCAAATATTCCTCTAATTTCACACGGTAATACCAGAAGTGATTATTGCAAGGGAAATAATCCACTGAGAGGCCAGAGATTTATTACTTCTGCGTCAAAATCTGGTGGTTTTTCACTTAAATCAGTGAGTCTCTAACTCTCTTTTATTTAAATATTTCCTTATTGAAAATCTGGTAAATCTTAATTTGATGTCCAGATCGATCGTGTTTTGATCACTTCTTCAATTCATAGTTTTAGACTGCATGCGCAAATTTTCTTTATTACAAGATTGAAGATTAGAGGTAATTAAGATATATGGTGACCATAACATAATTGATTTAACCTATTAATTATAAGTATGAATTAAGGATATGTGTAATAACTTTATTTTTTTTTCTTTCTAAGTGAGTTCATATAATTAAAGGGCAGCCAGGTCTACAAAGTATCTTGCGTTCATTCAGGATTCGGGAAAGGGCCGCACCCCAAGAGAGTATGTCATATAAGCAGTATACCCTGATGCAAATATCAGTGGCTGATTTCATGGCTTGAACTCCTGACATATAGGTTACACGGAAACAAATTCATCGTTACTCCAAGGCTCTTCTAAACGAGCTCATATATAATTAGTTGCAAAATATTTTTGTTGGAGTTATTCAACGTTTTGATCTAAATTAATGACTTGCAGATTGTGAATAGGTGTGAAAATTGCGGAGGTCAAGGTGCTATAGAGTGTCCTGGCTGTAAGGTACCCTTATCTATATTAAATCCTCTAATATTACATTGTAAAATGAAAATGTAGTGTTTTTCAGCGAAAACGAAATGGAATAAACAAAGAGAGAAGACTAAAATTATTCATTATTATCGAGGGTGTATTTGGTACGAAGGAAAATATTTTCGGGAATGTATTTTTCAATTTTTTCATATTTGATTGTCTTAAATATTTTGAAAAATATTTTTCCTCATGAATTCATTTTCCTCCGATTGGAATACAATGACTTCCCTACCAAAAGGAGGAAAAATATTTTCTTATTTTTTCCTACCCTATTCCCTAGCCCAACCCCAGCCACTGTGCGCACGCCTCGCCCACCCACCCCCATCCCTTGCCACCCTTGCCACCCCCTAACCTCGCCACCGACACTCCGACTCTTAGACCCAGACCTATCACTCTACCCCGTTATTACCTATTTAGTCTCATATAGTGTTTGCATGTATCATATATACAAAATTATTTTCTGCTACCTAACCAAACACCGAAAAGTAAGTAAGAAAATCACTTATTTTTCAAGAAAAGTATTTTCTTTCGTACCAAACACTAGCGGTGAAGCGAGCAATTTCGCATAGGGTGTTCAAAATTTAATATATACAGTCAAACCACTCTATAACAGCCTCGTTTGTTCCGATATTTCTTGGATGATATAGTGAAGTGCTGTTGTAGAAAACATATATTATAACATAAAATAAAAATCGGTTCGAAGAAAAACTTGGCTTCTACAGTGAATGAATGTTATATAAGGAGCTGTTATAGAGATGTCTGACTGTACATATAAAAAATAAATTTTAACATATATACACAATATAATCTCTTATATACCAATACAATTTTTTGACAAAGAATGTACGGTTGACCACCCTTCAATGGGTAAATTTTAAAAATAGCCAGATTTACAACTGATCGTTCAAAAATAGCTCAATTTTAAAAGTAATCGAAATCTAGCCACTTTTTATATAAAGATAAATCTGAGCGAAAACACTGTTCAAAACCCGAAAAATACTCCAGTATATTATGCTGGAGTTCCAGCATAAGTATACTTGAACTCCAGCATATTATACTGGAGTTCCAGAAGAAGTATGCCGGAACTCCAGCATAATATGATGGAGTTCCAGCATATGTACACTAGAACTCCAGCATAATATACTGGAGTTCCAGCAAGTATATTGGTTCAGTATAATATACTGGAGTTTGGAGCAACGGTGTTCCAGTCTCCAGTATATTATACTGGAGCTAGCAAAGTATACCGGTCCAGCATAATATGCTGGAGTTCATACACAAGTGCACCGAACTCCAGTATATTATGCTGGACCGGTCTCTATTGCAGCAAAATAGTGGCTATTTTTCATTGACTTGGTAAACGCCGGCTATTTTTGATTGACCAGTCTGAAAACTGGCTATACCGTGCTATTTTTACCCCTTCAATGTATATATACATTGGCTACGCCACTGAAACACACCCTAAGTGTTACAAGACGTTTTAAAAATAGGGCCTAATTCATTCATCTCTATTTATTTTATTTTTGGTTCAGGGGACAGGAAAGAATAAGAAGAATGGGAATATCTTTGAAAGATGGAAGTAAGTTTTCATATCAAAGCGGAGAAAGAAAAAAAGAAAAACGAAAAACATTATCATATCGTATTTGGTTGAGCCTAAAAACTTGATAATCTAATCAGTATATTTTGTAGGTGCTTTGATTGCCAAGGGTTTGGTATGAAGAGTTGTCCAGTTTGTGGAAAAGGAGGACTCACTCCAGAACAACGTGGAGAAAGATAATACTATATATTAGGTCAACAATTCGTTTTTCTTTCTTTTATTAATTAGTTCTGTGGGGTGGACCAAAGATGTTTGTAAAGTTCCTACATGTTAGAAATATTTAATTTCTTTGTATATTTACGTTTTTATATTTTGATATTTTTTAATAAAAAATTATGAATCTCTTATGGATTTTGACCAAATAACTATTGGACTAAAACGGCCCAAAGATATTCTCAACATTGTATGGGGAGAGATTCAAAAATAGCCAGATTCACCACTGGTCGTTGAAAAATAGCCAAGTTTCAAAAGTCATCGAAATTTAGCCACTTTAAATCTGAGCGAAAACATTGTTCAAAATCCGGAAAAATACGCCCGCAAATTTTACGGGAGTTCCAGCATAAGTATGCTTGAACTCCCGTAAATTTTACGGGAGTTCCAGCAAGTATAATTGTCCAGTATAATATACTGGAGTTTGGAGCACTGGTGCTCCAGTCTCCCGCAAATTTTACAGGAGTTAGCAAAGTATACCGGTCCAGTATAATATGCTGGAGTTCGTACACAAATGCACCAGAACTCCCGTATATTATACTGGATCGGTCCCTGTTGCAGCAAAATAGTGGCTATTTTTCATTGACTTGATAAACGCTGGCTATTTTTCATTGACCAGTGTGAAAACTGGCTATACCATGATATTTTAACCATTGTATGATATTGTCCGCTTTATGCCAAGCTCGCGCGATTTTTCCCAAAAGATCTCACACCATTAAGAGTATCCAAATCCTTATAAGTAACTTATTTTTCTTTTCTATTTTCCATGTGGGACTTTGTTCATACACTCCCATCAATCCCCCCATTGAACTAAGTTCCACATGACTCATTACCGTTTATGGGCTAATTTGGAGATTAACTGTGTGCCACCCACATGATCCGAGTATTTACGATCACCGAAGCCCAAGGAGACTGTGTAGCGTCTTTGAAGCTATGTGTAAAGATAGTGAAAACCCATGGTTTTAGTAGGAGATAAGTACGTATGCTCTCCTCAACAATAGGAATATTGAATAGCCTTGACCGCAAGAGATGCTGGTTGCTGGGTTTTTCGGATGTGGGCCTATTGTTCTTGGACTATAGATTTGCAAAGTTATGACTGCACTACTCAGTTACAATATGTGTGTATGAGTTGCACTTATATGTAATTCTCCAAATAAATTTTGCTTTGTGTAAAAAATGATATGACATAAATTATTGAATTATTCTTGGAAAGCTTAAAAGGAATTTCCAATTAAACTACAAATCATCTGAGCCAGAACAAATTTAGCCTTTTATTTCATGTGATATAGAGTACCAATCAATTTATGGTACTCCAATACACTTTAAAGAATCATCTTCTCCGAACAATTTGCAATCCACTTTGGCTGAGCAACAGTTAACACAGTGGATGTGTTTGGTAGGAAGGAAAATATTTTTTTATAGAAAATATTTTCCTAAAAAATATTTTCATAGAAAATGAGTGGTTTTATCACTTATTTTTCCTTGTTTGATGAGTGAGTGAAAAAGTTTTTTCGGAAAATATTTTCTAGTGTTTGTGTCACGACCCGGATTTCCCCACCCTCGGGAGTCGTGATGGCGCCTACTCGTAGAAGCTAGGCAAGCCACGATATGTAGAAATATCAACTAATTCATTTTAACCTTTTTTAACAACTTGCATTAAACAAGTGATCAACATTAAAATAATAGCGGAAGATGAAATCAAGCGGAAGACTTAGTCAAATTAAATACCAAAATCAGTACTACAACGCAATATACTCCTCTACCCGGAATCTGGTGTCACAATATTCACGGATGGACTAAGATTACTACAACAAATGTCTGAAAGAAGAAATACAGTCTGTCTCGGAAACAAGTGAAAACAGAACATAATCATAGATAGAAGAGAGCGCCGGCCCTGCGGACGCCTGCAGGACTACCTCGGGCTCTCTGACTGGACTGAAGGCTGGCTCCCCGAGTGCTACTGCCCAAATGCTGCTCCGGTATCTGCACATAGTGCAGAGTGTAGTATCAGCACAACCGACCCCATGTGCTGGTAAGTGCCTGGCCTAACCCCGGCGAGGTAGTGACGAGGCTAGGACCAGACTCCAGATAAACCTGTGCAGTTATATAATATACAGTGGAAAATAAACAGAAATAAACAATTTAAATAGGAGGGGGGTACATGCTACAGGGGATAATGTCAAATCCAGCAGGAACTTAAGAGAAATACGAGGGAACAACTCAGAATCTACAACAAAACAATAATAATACTGTCGCGGCGTGCAACCCAATCCATATTTATATATATACTGTTGCGGCGTGCAACCCGATCTATATTTAGTGTTGTTGCGGCGTGCAACCCGATCCATATTTATGATATTGTTGCGGCGTGCAACCCGATCCATATTTATAATATTGTTGCGGCGTGCAACCCGATCCATATATATATATATGCCTTTAGCAACAACCATACCAAGTATCCCGGCAAGGGATCAACAATAAACTACACTATCCCGGCAAGGGATCAAAAATAAAAGTAAATACGTCCCGGCAAGGGAGAATCAGCTATAACCAATCTTAACTCAACCTCTATTCATCTCAGCTAACACCAATATCTAAATCATAAGTAATTTCCACGAGAACAAATTTAATCCTTGCTCAATATCGAGAATCATCAATTAAAGTATCCGTAGTATCATATAAGAACACAACAATATCAATTTACGACTCACGGTCATGCTCGACATCAACGTATAGATACTCGTCACCATGCGTATACGTCGTACTCAACAAGAAGCAAATAGCAAATAGGACTCAACTCCTAATCCCTAAAGCTAAGGTTAGACCGAACACTTACCTCGAACTTCCACGGCCAACTCAAGCCTCATACACCGCTTTCCCTTTCGAATTTGGCTCCAAATCAATCGTATCTAGACATAATCGACTTAATAACATCAATATACGCCCAACAATCCAATTCCAATGCTCAATTATAACTTTCCAATCATTCTTCCCAAAAACCCAAAAATTAACCCCGGGCTCACTTGGTCAAAACACAAGGTTCAGACCAAAACCCGATCAGCCATTCACCCACGAGCCCGAATATCTCATTTGTTTTGAAATCCGACCCCAAAACGAGGTCAAATTCCCAAATAATCAAAAAGCCCTAACTCTACCCAATTCCCCAATTTTCTACCATTAAAACCCTAGGATTATTGTTAAAAGTTGATGAAACATTAGTTAGTTGAAAGAAATCAGTTAATGAATACTTACTTGTGATTTGGGAAGAAAATCACTTGAGAAAATCGCCCTAGTTATTCTATTTTTGTGAAAGTTTTAAAGAAAATTTGCTGAAGTTATGTTTTAAAAGACTCACTGCCCGACTTCCGCATCTGCGGCTCGTGGGTCGCATCTGCGCAACCGCACGTGCGGAAAAATGGTCGCTTCTGCGGAAATGACTAGGCCCCGCTGGGGCCGCACCTGCGAGAAAAGGACCAGCTCATGCGGAACCGTATCTGCGGAAAATTGTCCACACCTGCGAGTCCGCATCGGCGGCCAAAGGACCGTGGTGCGGTTACACCAGAACTGGTGCAACAGCAGTATTTTTCCTAAGTTTAAACACCCCGGAACCTACCCGAAACTCACCCGAGGCCTCGGGGCTCCAAACCAAACAAGCGTACTAACCCAAAAACATCATATGAACTTATCCGTGCGATCAAATCGCCAAAATAACCTCTCAAACAACAAATTAAACCTCAAAATCAATGAAATATTTCAAAACTTCTTAAACACCAACTTTTGCATTTAAGGCTCGAATCACGTCAAACGGATTCCGTTTCTTACCAAACTTCACAGAATTATCTTAAATCATATATAAGACCTGTACCGGGCGCCGGAACCAAAATACAGGCCTGATACCAACATGTTCTAATCAAATTTCATTTCCAAATCCTTTAAACAATTTCAGAAAACAATTTTTTTTTAAAAATTTATTTCTCGGGCTTGGGACCTCGGAATTCGATTCCGGGCATACGCCCAAGTCCCATATTTTCCTACGTACCCTCCGGGACCGTCACATCACGGGTCCGGGTACGTTTACCCAAAACGTTGACCGAAGTCAAATTAATTCATTTTATAGTCAAAATTTATTATTTTTCACAGATTTTCTCATTTAAGCTTTCCGGCTACACGCCTGGACTGTGCACGCAAATCGAGGTGAAGATAAAAGAGGATTTTAAGGCCTCGAAACATAGAATTTAATTTAAAAGCAAGTGATGACCTTTTGGGTCATCACATTCTCCACCTCTAAAACAATCGTTCGTCCTCGAACGGACAAAAGAAGGAAGTACCTAAGTCAGGGAAAAGATGGGGATAATGGCCCGCATATCGGACTCGGACTCCCAGGTCGAGGCCTCAGGAGGTTGGCCTCTCCATTGAACACGAACAGAAGGAAAACTCTTCGACCTCAACTGACGAACCTGCCGGTCTAGAATGGCTACCGGCTCCTCCTCATAAGACAAGTCCTTGTCCAACTGGACAGTGCTGAAATCTAACACGTGGGATAGATCGCCGTGATACCTCCGAAGTATGGACACATGAAACACTGGATGCACGGCTGATAAGCTCGGGGGCAATGCAAGTCTATAAGCCACCTCTCCCACTCGATCAAGAATCTCAAACGGACCAATGAACCTAGGGCCAAGCTTGCCCTTCTTCCCAAATCTCATCACGCCCTTCATAGGCGAGACTCGAAGCAATACCCGCTCACCGACCATGAAAGCCAAATCTCGAACCTTGTGATCGGGATAAATCTTTTGCCTGGACTGATGTTGGCCCAAGTTCAGGTGAAGTTTTGAAGAATGTCAAATGAACTCAGTCATGGACCAGGTCCATCATGTGAGACACAGTGTTTATCAACCTATACATGTGAGATTCACGTGAAGGAGATAAGTCTCAAGGATAAAGCAGCAATATCTCCTAAACTGATCGAAAAGGGTTCTGCCAGTCACATGGGAAAGCAAAATCACTGCTATTCAGGAATCCAAGAATATTGCTACTCTCAGACTGGATGAACTGATTAGAAATCTGACTGCTTATGAAATGAGAAGGCAAACCATGAAGATGGATACCCCCAAGAAGGAGAGAAGCTTAGCTCTCAGAATTGCTGAAGGTTCAGATCTGGAAGATGATGAGATGGCTATGCTCACTAGAGATTTCAAAAAGTACCTGATGAGAGGAAAGGGTTCTTCAAGAGGTACAACCTTCAACAAGACAAGAGCTCCTGAGAAACAGACCAATGAGGGTTGCTACAAGTGTGGTAAGACTGATCACATGATCTAGAACTACCCTCAATGGGAAATTGAGTGGAAGTAAGAAAGAGCTGAACGAAGGAACAGGAAGAAGGAACAGGTTCAACCAAAAAGAAACAAAGGTTCAACCAAGGCTATGGTTGCTGCTTGGGGAGAAACCTCAGATGAAGACTCGGAAGATGAAGCTGAAGAAGAGCAAGAACTGATGGCCATCAGAGAATCACATGATGAACAAGAGGTAAGCATTCTTCATCTCAAAGACAAGATTAAATTCTTGTCTAAAGAAAGGTTGGCTGAGCTATTACTAGACTTCATTGATGAGTCTGAAATAATTAACAATGAGAAGGAAGTTCTGTCTAGGGAATGTGTGATCCTAAAAGCAAAATGCAAAAGTCTAGAGTTTAGGGCAAATGAGAGTGATAACAAAAATGTTGAGTTGAAGAACCAGGTTCTTGAACTTGACAACAGTGTCCTAGAACTTAGGTCTGAAAACTTAAAACTGAAACTAGGAACAGGAAAGAAGAAAGCTGATCACACATATCTCACTCTAGAAGAAAATTTGGGAAAAATGAAAGATGAATTGTATAAGAAAGATGAATTCATCAAAGTCTTAAAGGAAGATCTAGGAAAGGTGAAACATGAACTAGACAGAACTTGCAAGTGGAACAAGGCTTCTGATGCACTCTCTTGGTTGCAAGAGCATCACAGTAGCAACAAGAGAGGACTTGGCTATGGGACTCAAGCACTAAAGTGGGACCCTAAAAGCAAGTACCTCACACTTCCTGAAAACAAAATACACTGTGGCAAGACTAGTCATTAAAAAAATGAACGTGATGCAAATGTAAAGGCCAGTCAAAAGAACAAAGCCTTTGTTCAAGAAAAAGGTAAGCTGCCTGGATGGGCAAGAAGGAATTTGATTCACCCTTTTGCTTATAGAAAGGGACCCAAACTAGTTTGGGTTCCTAAGACTAATCCCTAATTTTATTTTGCAGGTCCAAGTGAAAGGGAGGAGCCAAATATGGTATATGGATAGTGGCTGCTCAAAACATATGACTGGGAACAAGGACCAGTTCCTTTCACTTGAGGACTTAAAAGGAGGTAATGTCTCCTTTGGTAATGGAAAGAAAGGTGAGATCATTGGGGTTGGAAAGGTAGACAAAACAGATTCTCATTCCATAGAGAATGTCTACCTGATAGATGGCTTAAAATATAGCCTAATAAGTGTGTCACAATTGTGTGACAGAGGTAACCTTGTGGCTTTTAGCTCCACCAAATGCTTTGTGATTAACCTTATCACTGACAAGATTGTTTTGCAGGGAAAAAGAGTTAACAATATTTACATTGTAGATTTGTCCACTCTTTCAGAAAATGAACTCACTTGTTTAAGTGTGTTGGTTAATGATCCCCTCCTGTGGCACAAAAGACTTGGTCATGCAAGTCTAAATCAGCTCAACAAATTAGTCTCTAAAGACTTGGTGATAGGGCTACCTAATATCAAGTTCAAGGAAGACAAAGTTTGTGAGGCATGTGCAAGGGGAAAGCAGGTAAGGTCATCCTTCAAAAGCAAGAAAATGGTAAGTACAACCAAGTTGTTGGACTGGTCCATATGGATCTATATGGTCCAATGAGAACCATGAGCAGAGATGGAAAGAAATATGTAATGGTGCTAGTTGATGATTATTATAGATTTACCTGGGTTCTATTTCTAACCTCCAAAGATGAAGCATTTGACATGTTCTTTGCATTTGTTAGAAAAACTCAGAAACAATAAGGAAATCAACTTGCCTCCATTAGGTCTGATCATGGAACTGAATTTGAAAATTCCAAGTTTGCTGAGTTCTGTGATGAAAATGGTATAGATCATAACTTCTCTGCCCCTAGGACCCCTCAACAAAATGGAGTGGTTGAAAGAAAGAATAGAACTCTTGAGGATATGGCTAGAACCATGCTACTTTCTAGTAAATTGCCTCACAGCTTCTGGGCAGAGGCTGTAAACATTGCATGTTACATAATAAATAGATGCATGACCAGGCCTCTAGTAGAGAAGACTCCCTATGAGTTACTCAAAGGGAGAAAACCAAACATATCCCATCTTAGGGATATTCTTCACATAGAAAAGCATATAAAGTGTTTAATAAAAGAACTTTGTGTGTAGAAGAAAGTGTGCATGTAGTATTTGATGAAACTAACATTCTTTCTGAGAGACAGGAACATGAAGATGAAGCCATTGGATTGGTAAAAGACTTGACTGAAGCATCAGCTCAGGTCAAAGTGGCACCAAACAGGTGATGGAACAGGTTCTTCCATACAGGGCAACCTGACAGGGGGAAGAAATCAAAGTGGAATTGAAATAAATTCCTTGAAGGAACTTGTTCATGATCCTGTTCTTCAACAAATGGCAGAAACATCTAGCGGAAGTCAGTTGGTTGTGAAACCTCACAAGTATCAAAGTTCTCATCCCATTGAGAACATTCTCATTGATCCAACATCTGGAGTTAAAACTAGATCACAATTAAAGAATCCGTGTGCTTTTGATGATTTTCTATCTATCATTGAACCTAAAAATGTTGTTGAGGCTTTGCAGGATGCAGATTGGGTGAATGCAATGCAGGATGAGCTTAACCAGTTTGAAAGGAGTCAAGTTTGGCACCTAGTACCAAGACCCAAGGATAGATCAATCATTGGTACAAAATGAGTCTTCAGGAACAAACTTGATGAAGATGGAACAATTACAAGGAACAAGGCAAGATTGGTGGTCCAAGGTTACAGCCAGGAGGAGGGCATAGACTATGATGAGACTTTTGCTCCAGTTGCAAGACTAGAGGCAATCAGACTTCTCATAGCCTTTGCAACACATATGGAATTCACTCTTCATCAGATGGATGTCAAAAGTGCCTTCCTAAATGGCTACCTAAAAGAAGAAGTGTTTGTGAAACAACCTCCAGGGTTTGAGAGTAAGGAATGTCCTGAGCATGTGTACAAGCTAGACAAGGCTCTCTATGGACTCAAGCAGGCCCCAAGAGCATGGTATGGACGACTGTCAAAATTCCTGCTGGAGCATGGTTACAAGAGAGGTAAAATAGAAAGTACCTTATTCTTAAGGGAAAAAGGTAAGGATCTCCTTGTTGTGCAAATTTATGTTGATGACATAATCTTTGGGGCCACCACTGACAAGCTAAGTAAGGACTTTGCAAAATTAATGGGGAGTGAGTTTGAAATGAGCATGATGGGTGAGCTTAATTTCTTCTTAGGCTTACAGATCAAACAAAGTCCAAATGGAACCATGATCCATCAGCAGAAGTATACAAAGAGCTAATCAAAAAGTTTAAAATGGAAGAATCTAAAGAAATAGCCACACCCATTGCAACTGCCACTAAATTAGATGTTGATGAACCTGGTTCATCAGTTGATCAAAAGTTGTATAGGGGTATGATTGGTTCACTCTTGTATCTCACTGTTAGCAGACCTGACATTGTTTTCAGTGTAGGACTTTGTGCTCGTTTTCAGGCAAATCCAAAAGAGTCTCACTTGACTGCTGTCAAGAGGATACTGAGATATCTAAAAGGAACCACTGATCTCCCTAAAGGTAGTAATTTTGATCTAGTAGGATATGCTGATGCTGATTATGCAGGTTTTCTAGTGGATAGAAAGAGCACCTCAGGTATGGCACACTTCCTTGGTTCATGTCTTGTGTCATGGGCTACCAAAAAGCAAAACTCTGTGGCCCTATCTACTGCTGAAGCTGAGTATGTTGCTGTTGCTTCTTGTTGTGCTCAATTACTATGGATCAAACAACAGCTGGTAGATTTTGGAATTGAAGTGGGATGTATTCCAATATTCTGTGATAACACTAGTGCTATAAGTATGACAAAGAATCCTGTTCATCATAAGAGGACTAAGCACATAGATGTTAGACACCACTTCTTAAGAGATAACTATGAGAAAGGATTGATTTCAATAGAATTCTGTGCTATTGATAAACAAATAGCTGACATCTTTAATAAAGCACTGAGTAGAGAAAACTTTGAGAGGAACAGGTTGGAATTAGAGATGATTAAGATCACCTAATAGGTCCAGTTCAGAATGTACAATATTTTTTTTGGTTAGGAGTTCTAACTACTGTGTAAATATCTAGATCAATTCTTACTCAGTTTCATACTTTAATCAGTATACTCATGTGACATGTGTATATATGACTCACTGATCTCTTACAAAGTTTTTTCTATTATGACATTTGAGGCATGTTCAAGAGAGTTCTACTTGAAGAACCTGGTTCATCAGTATATGCTTATGAGAAAGTTCAGGTATGTTTTCTATACGTTGCACAATTAGAAAGATTAATTTTTCAATCATGAGCAGAAGTCCTACATTCATCAAATTCCCAGAAATTCTATCCGTTGAGCATTGAACCAGTTTCATTCTCCTAGAACTCCAAAAGAAAACAGGATTTTTGCCTAAAATCTAGCGTCGCCTATTAACCACTAAGAGACCGGAATTCTAAAGTGATTAGACTTGTAATTGACTCCTGCAAAAAGCTGTCGTTACTACAATTACTTCTAATCATCTTTAAATACTCACCACACCCTTCTTCATTACTTTCATAACCGTCAAAA
>NW_017670757.1:0-71176 GCF_001879085.1 Nicotiana attenuata
TACTGAACCATCTTATCAAACTACTATGAGCACGGAGTAGTATACTGAAAACCATAAAAATACTAGAACATAACCCAAAACAGGATCCGGTGTCATGATCACGAGCCTCTAATACAGAGTGTCATCCTATAACAAGACTGTCTAAGAAACGGAATAATGAAAGATAGGGATAGGAGGGAAGGATCAAGGCTGCAAACGCCATGCAGCTACCTCGATGCTCCCGGTGAAATGCTTCCCAGCTAGACAGGTCCTCCCTCAGACTGTGATGCACCTAAATCTGCACACAAAGTGCAGGGAGTAAAGTGAGTACTCCGACTCAGTGAGTAATAAGCATAAATAACAACTGAAGAGAAGAAATCACTGAAAAACCAAAGGCCACTATACCAGGCAGTACAAAACCTTAACAGTAAAACCGACAAGTCAATAAAGTAATGGTAGAGAAAGAACCATGACAGGTAACAAGTAAGGAATGATGCAATGATGCAATGCAATGCAAATACCGGTACACTCAGGTACCCACTGCGGCGTGCAGTCCGAGCCAACCATATATTTAACGTCGACGGCGCTCACTGGGGGTGTGTACAGACTCCGGAGGGGCTCCTACAGCCCAAGCGCAAATAAGCCATCTCGTGGCACCAACCAGGCCCTCGGCCTCAATATCACATAGTACTGCTGCGGCGTGCAGCCCGAGCCATCCATAAATCCAGAAATCACAATAAGCCCCTCGGGCACTTTTAAATCAGTAATCCACAGCCCAAAATATCATTTAAATATCCTTTGAATTTTCAAGTTTAGAAAAAGGGGCTGAGTTTGCAAAAATAGTACTTAAAACCTTGGAATGAGGTTAAACAATGTGCAAAGTATGCAAATCAGTGAAATCAATCCCTGAGGATCCAAATAACCGGCACGAAGCCCAAATACAACAGTCAAATCCAAATAACGATGATTTCCAACAAGTTCTAGTAGAAAAACACAGTAAAACATCACCGGGACAGACCAACTCACAATCCCCAATAACCAACAGCCCCGCACTCGTCATAGAGCGCGTGTCTCGCCTCAATATAGCGGTACAATGTGAAATTCCGGGGTCTCAAACCCTCAGTACATCATTTACACCCATTACTCACCTCAAGCCGGCCCAAAGTCTAGCTCGCTATGCCTTTTCCTCTCGAATTGACCTCCTCGCGCGTCAAATCTGATCAAGACCACAAGGAATACATTACAATAGGCTAAGGGGATATAACCCAATCGAAAAGACTCGAAAAACATCGAAAATCACGAAGTTGGCAAAACCCGAGCCCCGGGCCCACTTCTCGAAAAATTATAAAATTCACATCATCGGATTCCTCGTCTCGCCACGAGTCCATGCATATCAAATTTATCAAAATCGGAGTCCATTTGACTTTCCAAATTCCATTTTTAACTTATAATTTCTCAAGCCCTAACTTACCCCCTTTTTGATGAATTTTCACTAATTTTCATGTTAAATCTACCATAAACTCGAATAATTAGGCCAAGGGACTTACCTCCAATCGATTCCCAGTCGAAACTCTAAAAAATCCTCGCCCAAAGCTCTCAAGGTCGCTCAACAATGGTGGAAAATACCCCAAGCTCGCGGATGAAATATGATATTTTAACCCTTCTGCCCAGTCGACTTTCGCTTCTGCGGTCCCGCTTCCGCTTATGCGGGACCGCTTCTGTGGCCAAATTCCCGCTTTTGCGGATTCTCATTAAAAAAAATTCCCATTCCGCTTTTGCGGCTAAAACTCCGCTTCTGCGGACCCGCTGATGCGATTATCATTCCGCTTCTGCGGAACTACCCTACCAGACCATGGACCGCTTTTGCGACCTTTCACCCACTTCTGCGGAACCGCTTCTGCGGTCCATTTCCGCAGAAGCGAAAATACCAGATACCATCAGTATGAACCTGCAACAAATTCTAAAAACTTCCCGTTTAACCACCCGAACTCACCCCGAGGCCCCCGGGACCTCAACCAAAAGCACAGACATGATCCAATACCCTATTCAAACTTGTTCCAATCTTGAAAACACATCCAACAACACAAAAATCCTCATTTCCCATCAATTTCAAGCCTAAGTTCTTCAAATTCTTCCGAAACTCACATTCAATCAAAAACCCAACCAAATCACCTCCGAATCACCTGAAATTTTGCACGCATATCCAAAATCACCAAACGAAGCTACTACAACTCTCGGAATTTCATTCCGACCCTCGGATCAAAATCTCACCTATCAACCGGAACTAACTTCGCCAATTCAAGCCTAATTCTGCACCGGACCTCCAAAATCAATTCCGATCGCACTCCTAAGTCACAAATCACCTCCCGAAGCTACCCGAATCACCGGAACTCCAATCCGAGCCCTCTAACTCATAAGTCAACATCTGGTTGACCTTTCCAATACAAGCCTTCCTTAAGGAGACTAAATGTCTCATTCTCCACCAAAACCAAACCAATTCAACTCTAACTCACCAAATGCCGATAACGAAACATGAAGAAGCAATAAATGGGGAAAACGGGGCAGTACTCACGTGACGACGGGCCGGGTCGTCACATCCTCCCCAACTAAAACAAACGCTCGTCCTCGAGCGGGTCAAGAAACATACCTGAAGTCTCAAATAGGTGAGGATATCTGCTCCGCATCTCCTGCTCGGTCTCCTAGGTAGCCTCCTCCACGGGCCGACCTCTCCACTGCACCTTCACCGAAGCTATATCCTTTGATCTCAACTTTCGAACCTGACGACCCACAATAGCCACTGGCTCCACATCGTAGGTCAAGTCATCATCCAACTGAACCGTGCTGAAGTCTAACACATGAGACGGGTCCCCAACATACTTCCGAAGCATAGAAACATGGAATACCGGATGAACCCCCGACAAGCTGGGTGGCAAAGCAAGCATATAGGCCACCTCCCCAATCCTCCTAAGTACCTCAAAAGGCCCAATGAACCGCGGACTCAGCTTCCCTTTCTTCCCAAACCTCATAACGCCCTTCATGGGCGAAACCTTCAACAAGACCTTCTCGCCCACCATATAAGATACATCTCGAACCTTCCGGTCCGCATAACTCTTCTGACGCGACTGAGCTGTGCGAAGTCTCTCCTGGATCACTTTCACCTTCTCTAAGGCATCCTGGACCAACTCTGTCCCCAATAGTCTAGCCTCGCCGGGCTCAAACCAACCAACTGGAGATCTACACCGTCTCCCATATAAGGCCTCATACGGCGCCATCTGGATACTGGATTGATAACTGTTGTTGTAAGCAAACTCTGCAAGTGGCAAGAAATCAGCCCAAGAACCTCCAAAATCAATAACACAGGCACGCAACATGTCCTCCAATATCTGGATAGTATGCTCGGATTGCCCGTCCGTCTGAGGATGAAACGCTGTGCTTAACTCCACCTGTGTACCCAACTCCCGCTGAAAAGTCCTCCAAAATTGGGAAGTGAACTGAGTACCCCTGTCTGAGATGATAGAAACTGGGACCCCATGCAGCTGTACAATCTCCCGGATGAAAATCCCTGCCAGCCGCTCCGAAGAATAGGTAGTACACACCGGAATGAAGTGCGCGAACTTGGTCAGCCGATCCACAATCACCCAAATCGAATCAAACTTCCTCGAGATACGAGGGAGACCACTCACAAAATCCATAGTAATCCTCTCCCATTTCCACTCCGGAATATGCATCCGCTGAAGTACACCACCGGGCCTCTGATGCTCATATTTGACCTGTTGACAGTTGAGACACCGAGCTACATAACTCACAATATCTTTCTTCATTCTCCTCCACCAGTAGTACTGCCTCAAATCTTGATACATCTTCGCGGCACCCGGATGAATGGAATACCGCGAGCTGTGGGCCTCCTCTAATATCAGCTCCCGAAGCCCATCCACATTGGGCACGCAAATCCGGCCCTGCATCCTCAACGCGCCATCATCACCAATAGACACATCTCTAGCATCACCATGCTGGACCCTATCCTTAAGGACAAGCAAATGCGGGTCATCATACTGGCGCTCTCTAATACGGTCATACAAGGAAGACCGAGAAACCATACAAGCCAACACCCGACTAGGCTCCGAAATATCTAACCTCACCATCCGATTGGCCAAAGCCTGGACATCAACTGCAAAGAGCCTCTCCCCAACTGGAATATATGCCAAACTACCCATACTGACCGCCTTCCGGCTCAAAGCATCGGCCACCACATTGGCCTTCCCCGGGTGATACAAAATGGTAATATCATAATCCTTGAGTAACTCAAGCCACCTCCGCTGCCTCAAATTAAGATCCTTATGCTTGAACAAATGCTGAAGACTGCGGTGATCCGTGAATACCTCACAAGATACTCCATATAAGTAGTGCCTCCAAATCTTCAAAGCATGAACTATAGCAGCCAACTCTAAGTCATGAACAGGGTAGTTCTTCTCATGAGGCTTCAACTGACGAGAAGCATATGCAATAACTCTACCCTCCTGCATCAACACACATCCGATCCCAACTCTCGAGGCATCACAATACACTGTGTAAGAACCTGAAGCTGTTGGCAGTACCAACACTGGAGCGGTGGTCAAAGCTGTCTTGAGCTTCTGAAAGCTCTCCTCGCACTCATCCGACCATACAAACGGTGCACTCTTCTGCGTCAACTTGGTCAAGGGTGAAGCAATAGATGAAAAACCCTGGACGAACCGGCGATAATACCCCGCCAAACCGAGAAAACTCCGAATCTCTGTGGTTGAGGACGGTCTAGGCCAACTCTGCACCGCCTCTATCTTCTTCGGATCAACTTCAATACCATCACGGGACACCACGTGCCCCAGGAAAGCCACGGAACCAAGCCAGAACTCACACTTGGAGAACTTTGCATAAAGCTTCTCCTCCCGCAATCTCTGTAATACCACTCTCAAATGCTGTGCGTGCTCCTCCTGGCTACGCGAGTACACCAGGATGTCATCAATAAAAACAATCACAAATGAATCCAGATACGGCCGAAATACACTGTTCATCAAGTGCATGAATGCTGCTCGGGCATTAGTCAACCCAAAGGACATAACCAGAAACTCATAGTGCCCATATCTAGTCCTGAAAGCAATCTTCATAATATCTGAATCCCTGATCTTCAGCTGGTGATAGCCTGAACGGAGTCAATCTTGGAGAATACCTTTGCCCCCTGAAGCTGGTCAAACAAATCGTCAATACGGGGCGGGGGATACTTGTTCTTCACTGTCACCTAGTTTAATTGCTTGTAGTCAATGCACATTCTCATTGTGCCATCCTTTTTCTTCACAAACAAGACCGATGCACCCTACGGTGACACACTCGGATGAATGAACCCCTTATCTAGGAGCTCCTGAAGCTGATCCTTTAGCTCTTTCAACTCTGCTGGTCCCATGCGATACGGAGGAATAGAAATGGGTTGAGTGCCCGGCACCAAATCAATACCAAAATCAATGTCCCTGTCCGGCGGCATGCCCGACAAGTCTGCTGGAAACACATCAGGGAAGTCCCTCACAACAGGCACAGAAACAAGACTAGGAGTCTCAGCTCCGACATCTCTCACGAAAGCCAAGTACGATAGACAACCCTTCCCAACCATCCGCTAGGCCTTTAGAAAGGAAATTACCCTGCTGGGAACATAGTCAGCCATACCATGCCACTCAACCCTCGGAACACCCGGTATGGCCAATGTGACTGTCTTGGCATGACAGTCCAGAATAGCATGGCACAGAGATAGCCAATCCATACCCAGAATAACATCAAAATCTACCATGCTCAACAACAACAAATCAACTCGGGTCTCCAGACCCCCAATAGTCACTAGGCAAGACCGATACACATGGTCTACAACAATAGTATCACCCACCGGGGTAGATACATGCACAGGTAAAGCAAGACACCCACGGGTCGTACCCAGGTGATGAGCAAAATATGAAGACACATAGGAATAGGTAGATCCGGGATCAAACAAGACAGAGGCATCCCTGTGGCAGACTGAGATAATACCTGTGATAACAGCATCTGATGCAATGGCGTCCCTCCTGTCTGGGAGAGCATAGAATCGAGCCTGGCCACCGCCAGATCGGCCTCCACCCCTGGGGCGGCCCCTGGCTGCCTGGCCCCCACCCCTATCTGACTGGGAGGGTGCTGAAGTAGATGGAGTAGAAGATGAGGGCTGATCCCTCTGCTGAAACCGACCACCACGACGCCGAGGACACTCCCTCTTCATATGGCCAAACTCACCGCACTCGTAGCAACTGCCTGGTACTGGAGAAGGGGACTGAAGGGAACCCCTCGCTGCAGAAGAACCCTGGGCTGAAGAGGCACGAGAAGAGCTCTGTGCGGGAAGGGCACTAAGTGAAGGCTGGCCCTGCTGAAATCCCTGATGACCACGGCCTGAAGAAGCCCCACTATACTCAGGGCGAGCCGACTGAGGAGGCCTGAAGGAACGACCTCTACCACGCTGGAACTGGCCCCTAGACGGAGCACCACTGAAACTGCCTGAACTCCGAGGCCTCTTGGCCTCCCTCTCCTCACGCTCCCTGCGGCGAATCGCCTCAATATCACGAGCAATGTCAACTACCTCCTCGAACGAGGCACCCAAAACCCTCTCTCTGGTCATCAAAATGCGTAGTGAATAGTTGAGGCCATCCACGAACCTCCTAATCCTCTCCCGATCAGTCGGAATCATCCAAGTAGCATGACGAGCTAGCTGAGAAAACCTCATCTCATACTGAGTCACAGACATGTCCCCCTGAGTCAACCACTCGAACTGACGACGCAGCTCCTCCCTGCGAGACTGCGGTACGTACTTCTCCAGAAAGAGAGTGGAGAACTGCTGCCATGTAAGGGGCGCTGCACCAACAGGCCTACGCCTCTCCAAATCCTCCCACCATGTAAATGCAGCCCCTGAGAACTGGAAAGTAGTAAAAGCCACTCCACTCGACTCCAAGATCCCTGCGGTGCGAAGCATACGCTGACACTTGTCAAGGAAACCCTGGGCATCCTCGCCCTCAGCACCACTGAACACCGGAGGCTGGAGCCTACCGAACCTCTCAAGACGACGCTGCTCATCGTCTGGCATAGCTGGAACCACATAGTCGGGAGCTGGTGCAACTGGTGCAACTGGGGCAACTGGTGCAACTGGTGCAACTGGGGCTGCTCCTGGTGTCTGCAATCCCTGAACAACCTGCTCCGGTGTGCGAGCAGCGGGGGTCTGATGACCTCCCGCGGTCTGTGAGGTAGCTGCTGCAGTAGTGGCTGAGACTGCCTGAGCCAGGCCAGTGCAAACGGATAATATCTGAGCCAAAGCCTCCTGGAGGCCAGGAATCACAATAGGCACTGCTGGTGCCTGCACAGGTGCTGCTGGAGCATCTACAGCTGGAGGCTGGTCCTGAACCGGGGCAGCTGGTGGATCTACAGGTACTGCCCTCGCTGGTCTGCCTCGACCACGACCACGACCGCGTCCACGGCCTCTAGTGGGTGGTACAGGTGGTCGTCCGCCACGTCCGGTAGCACGGGTTCTCGCCATCTGCGAGAGAATAGAATACAGAAGTTTAGTTCTCGGATCAACAAAGTCGCACGACAAGAATTTCAAGAATATGAAGTTTTTCCTAAAGGTTCTGCAGCCTCTCGAGGATAAATACAGACGTCTCCGTACCGATCCGCGAGACTCTACTAAACCGGCTCATGATTCGCGAGACCAAGTAACCTAGGCTCTGATACCAACTTGTCACGACCCAAACCCCGGTCGTGATGGCGCCCAACACATTGTTAAGCAAGCCCGACCATTCAACAACAAATCTCAACTTATGATAATTCAGGAATTCGAACACAGATACTAAATTACTAAACCATCTTATCAAACTACTATGAGCACGGAGTAGTATACTGAAAACCAACAAAAATACTAGAACATAACCCAAAACAGGATCCGGTGTCACGATTACGAGCCTCTAATACAGAGTGTCATCCTATAACAAGACTGTCTAAGAAACGGAATAATGAAAGATAGGGATAGGAGGGAAGGATCAAGGCTGCGAACGCCATGCAGCTACCTCGATGCTCCCGGTGAAATGCTGCCCAGCTAGACAGGTCCTCCCTCAGACTGTGATGCACCTAAATCTGCACACAAAGTGCAGGGAGTAAAGTGAGTACTCCGACTCAGTGAGTAATAAGCATAAATAACAACTGAAGATAAGGAATCACTGAAAAACCAAAGGCCATTATACCAGGCAGTACCAAAACTTAACAGTAAAATCGACAAGTCAATAAAGTAATAGTACAGAAAGAACCATGACAGGTAACAGGTAAGGAAAAATGCCATAATGCAATGCAATGCAAATACCGGTACACTCAGGTACCCACTGCGGCGTGCAGTCCGAGCCAACCATACATTTAACGTCGACAGCGCTCACTAGGGGTGTGTACAGACTCCGGAGGGGCTCCTACAACCCAAGCGCAAATAAGCCATCTCGTGGCACCAACCAGGCCCTCGGCCTCAATATCACATAGTACTGCTGCGGCGTGCAGCCCGAGCCATCCATAAATCCAGAAATCACAATAAGCCCCTCGGGCACCTTTAAATCAGTAACCCACAGCCCAAAATATCATTTAAAATATCATTTGAATTTTCAAGTTTAGAAAAAGGGGCTGAGTTTGCAAAAATAGTACTTAAAACCTTGGAATGAGGTTAAACAATGTGCAAAGTATGCAAATCAGTGAAATCAATCCCTGAAGGATCCAAATAACCGGCACGAAGCCCAAATACAACAGTCAAATCCAAATAACGATGATTTCCAACAAGTTCTAGTAGAAAAACACAGTAAAACATCACCGGGACGGACCAAGTCACAATCCCCAATAACCAACAGCCCCGCACTCGTCATAGAGCGCGTGCCTCGCCTCGATATAGCAGTACGATGTGAAATTTCGGGGTCTCAAACCCTCAGTACATCATTTACACCCATTACTCACCTCAAGCCGGCCCAAAGTCTAGCTCGCTATGCCTTTTCCTCTCGAATTGACCTCCTCGCGCGTCAAATATGATCAAGACCACAAGGAATACATTACAATAGGCTAAGGGGATATAACCCAATCGAAAAGACTCGAAAAACATCGAAAATCACGAAGTTGGCAAAACCCGAGCCTCGGGCCCACTTCTCGAAAAATTATAAAATTTACATCATCGGATTCCTCGTCTCGCCACGAGTCCATCCATATCAAATTTATCAAAATCGGAGTCCATTTGACTTTCCAAATTCCATTTTTAACTTATAATTTCTCAAGCCCTAACTTACCCCCTTTTTGATGAATTTCCACTAATTTTCATGTTAAATCAACCATAAACTTGAATAATTAGGCCAAGGGACTTACCTCCAATCGATTCCCAGTCGAAACTCTCAAAAATCCTCGCCCAAAGCTCTCAAGGTCGCTCAACAATGGTGGAAAATACCCCAAGCTCGTGGATGAAATATGATATTTTAACCCTTCTGCCCACTCGACTTTCGCTTCTGCGGTCCCGCTTCCGCTTATGCGGGACCGCTTCTGTGGCCGAATTCCCGCTTTTGCGGATTCTCATTAAAAAAATTCCCATTCCGCTTTTGCGGCTAAAACTCCGCTTCTACGGACCCGCTGATGCGATTATCGTTCCGCTTCTGCGGAACTACCCTACCAGACCACGGACCGCTTTTGCGACCTTTCACCCGCTTCTGCGGAACCGCTTCTGCGGTCCATTTCCGCAGAAGCGAAAATACCAGATACCAGCAATATGAACCTGCAACAAATTCTAAATACTTCCCGTTTAACCACCCGAACTCACCCCGAGGTCCCCGGGACCTCAACCAGAAGCACAGACATGATCCAATACCCTATTCAAACTTGTTCCAACCTTAAAAACACATCCAACAACACAAAAATCCTCATTTCCCATCAATTTCAAGCCTAAGTTCTTCAAATTCTTCCGAAACTCACATTCAATCAAAAACCCAACCAAATCACCTCCGAATCACCTGAAATTTTGCGCGCATATCCAAAATCACCTAACGAAGCTACTATAACTCTCGGAATTTCATTCTGACCCTCGGATCAAAATCTCACCTATCAACCGGAATTCGCCAAAATACTAACTTCGCCAATTCAAGCCTAATTCTGCACCGGACCTCCAAAATCAATTCCGATCGCACTCCCAAGTCACAAATCACCTCCCGAAGCCACCCGAATCACCGGAACTCCAATCCGAGCCCTCTAACTCATAAGTCAACATCCGGTTGACCTTTCCAACACAAGCCTTCCTTAAGGAGACTAAATGTCTCATTCTCCACCAAAACCAAACCAATTCATCTCTAACTCACCAAATGCCGATAACGAAACATGAAGAAGCAATAAATGGGGAAAATGGGGCAGTACTCATGTGACGACGGGCCGGGTCGTCACATTTGAATTATGTTATGGGGTGTGTTGGCATGTTTGGTCGGGGTCCCATGAGGCTCGGATATGTTTTGGAAGAGTTTTTGGAAGATTTTGGCGTTTTGAGCATAAGCATGTAATGATCCAAAGGTCCATTTTTAGTTCTAGAGATCGAAATTTGATTTTGAGACTTCCAAAATTTTGATAATGAATTATAGGAGTGATCTGGAAAGTTTGGTCTAATTTCATCAAGTCGCGATTGGGTTTTTGACGCGAATCATGAGTTAATTGTTTAACGAGCGAAATGGATATCGCACTGAGCAAACAAGCTCTTAATTGAGTTTCGATTGAAGGACTATGTTCGTATCATTATTTGTTACTCATAGGAACAAGAATCATCGAATTCCGAGTTCGTATCATGGAGTTAGAGCCATTTTAGTGAAATTAAAGACTGTTGGTGCATCAGATCTGGTATGCAGCTTTTAGCGACCAGATTGGACCTTTTAGCGACGGGAATTAAGCCTTTAGCGACCAGAATCGGATTTATTAAAGCTGTTACGTTTTTTTTTGCTCATTTTGACATTTTTTTGGTGAAAGAACGCGGCTTGGGGCGATTTTTGAGCAAGAAATCATGGGAAATATTGAGGTAAGTCACTTGTGATCATTTCTACTCCATAATATTGAATTATCATCGAATAATCCGACTAGTTTACATGTTCTTGAGGTGTAAATTGGGGATTTGGACCTAGGGATTTGAAAATAAGATTTGAAGATTTGGAGGCCGAATTGTTATCGGAATTTAGTAATTTTGGTATGGTTGGACTCGTGCTTGAATGGGTTGTCGGATTTTGTGAGTTTCGTTAGATTTTGAAGTGTGGGCCCGCGGGCCGGGTTTGAGCAATTTCGGGATTTTGATGTTAAATTGGATATTTTCGAGTGGGCTTCGCTCCCTTAGCATATTTTAATGATTATGTACTGATTGTGGCTAGATTTGGAGCATCCGGATGTCGATTCCAGCGGGCGAGGCATCGCGGGCTAGAGTTTGGACCGGATCAAGGTAAGTAATAATTGTAAATACTGTCATGAGGGTTTGAAACCCCGGATTACACATCGTTGTGTTATTTTAAGGTGACGCACACGCTAGATGACGAGCGTGGAGTTGTGCACCGTTGGGGATTGTGACTTGGTCCATCCCGTACGATTGTTAAGTCGCGTATTTGATTTGAAACCTTATGATATCCTATGTTCTAGAGATTGATATTATATTTTGGGCTGTATGCCATGTTTGGGGCCTTGTGCCGACCTGTTGAGACCCTTAAGGGCATTTTTACTATTTTTCCTCACTCTATTTGTTTTGAAAGCATATCCTCAGTCATGTTTTTAATTGGTTATTGTTAAATCTGGTTTTATCACTATATTTCTTAGAAATGTGAAAACTGTTTGGGCTGGGTTCCCTGTTTTATTGATGGTCCGAGTGATCGTGAGTTGATGACTGAGATAGACCGAGGGTCTGATTGTGAGGTTGATGACTGAGATAGACTAAGAGTCTTATTGTGTGGTTAATGACTGAGAGAGGCCGAGGGCCTGGTTGTGAGAACTATATATCTATGGATCGGGCTATATATATATATATATATATATAATATATATATATATAATATATTATATTATATATATATATATATATTATATATATATATATGGATCGGGCTGCACGCCGCAGCGATATAGCACTTGGGCTGTAGGAGACCCTTCGGAGTCTGCACACCCCCAGTGAAGGCAGTCGACTATATATATGGATCGGGCTGCACGCCGCAGCAGTTACTATATGGTACCTACTGAGCGTGAGTGCTGAGTGTGAGGGCTGATTGGTAGGAGTTGAGTCGCGAGTGACTGAGAGTCTAGCCCGAGGAGCGATAGATATATACATGCACATGAGTGATGTTTGCCTGAGGGGCCTGATTATGAACTTATTGATTTTCACTTCTCTTTAGAGTGAGTTTCTATCGAATATGTTGATTTAATGACTGTTTTCACTCATCTTTATACTGAGCCTCTGTCAAAAATGTTAGATAAATATTTTTAAACAACTATCATTTAAGCTGGGGTTTATGAGATGTTTAGAACTTAATCACTGATTTGGCTTTTGTTATTTCCACTGAGATTTTCTTGTTAGGAGGTGTTTATGACTCTTGTTTTGCCCGAGGGGCTGTTTACGAACTATGTTTTGCCCAACGGGCCGATTATGGTTTTCAGCTCTTTTATTAAAAATGGTATTGAACCCCTACTGAATCTGCCGGAAGGCATTTTAAATGATTTTTTTACCAAAAGCTGGATTTTAAAAGAGGCGTTTGACTCGTATTCTGAATTAGCAGCCTATGTGCTTATTGAGTTTAACATAAATGTGGATTCATTGTTTCCTACTGCTCAGTCTTTATTAACTCTTATTACTTACTGGGTTGGAGTACTCACATTACTCCCTGCACCTCGTGTGCAGATTCAGGTATTTCGGAACCCGGTAGCGGGTGTTGGTTGCTCAGACGCGGAGTCATCAGAGTTAGCAAGGTGGCTGCACGACATTTGTAGCACCGTTTCCTTCCTCTAATTTTCATTTCTGTACTTAGTACATTTTACTATTTTTGTTGTATTCAGACCTTGGTAGATGCTCATGACTAGTGACACCCGGATGTCGGGCTTGTGTAATTATTCCGCATTTTTCTTTTAAATGTTCATTATGAGATTAACGGTTTATAAATGGTATAAAAACAACTTTTAATGGAAAATGGTTGACTTGGAAAATTGTGTCGGCTGGCCTTGTCTTCACGAGAGGCGCCATCACGACCGGATCCGGTTTGGGGTCTTGACACTGTTACACTAAATTTGGTGTAACACTATTCACACACCATAATGGTGTTGGGTTGGACCACCAAAACACCAAATCTTACACCAAAATAGCATTTGGCGTTAAAAATGGCGTTGGGTTGGAGATGGTCTTAGAGCGGCTATATATTGTCATTTTCTCTCATCGGGGAATTTGCAGCCGTACCTATATTTGTGCCACATTTAACCTGCACCCTATTTTTTTAAATTATTGATTTGGTAGCCAGCTGACAAAAAATTCGTAATAACATGGCAATTACACCCCCGAAAAAAAATATAAAACCTGCATCACGCATTAATCGCGTGATCTGAAACCTCATTCGTGAAAAAAGATCTCCTCTCCTCTCAGTAGCTTTATCAAAAAATTAGAAATTTGTCCAGATTCATCTTCATAATCACGCTTGCATGAAGTTGTTTCACGTTGAAGCTAAAACTTCATGCTAATGTAGCATGAAGTTGTTTCATGTTGAAGCTAAAACTTCATGCTAATATAGCTTGAAGTTTTTTCACATTGAAGCTCAAACTTCATGCTAATGCATGCTGCAGTTATTTATCCTGCATTCTACAGTTTTGTCATGAGTTTATCCGAAACTTCAGTTTAAACATGCTAAAGTTATTTAGTTCATTTGCTAAAACTTCAGCCTAAACATGCTTACGTTTTGTCCTGCAGTTTGTCAATAGTCTTTTATTAAAAAAGGGCAAAATTATCTTTTTAAAATATTTAAAAAAATAAGGGAACGAATATAGACAAAAAAAATAAAATGGGTATAAGTTAAAAAGGGGGGACCAGATAGGGCGCCCATGCAATTTTTACCTCCTCGTCAACATGTACTCGTGTTATATTTCTCATTTTCATTGGGAGGGTCACTATCATGTCCAATCGAATATGGGTGATTTTTAAAAATAGCCAGATTTACAACTGGTCGTTCAAAAATAGCCCAATTTCAAAAGTAATCGAAATATAGCCACTTTTTATGTAAAGATAAATCTGAGCGAAAACACTGTTCAAAACCCGGAAAATACTCCAGTATATTATGCTGGAGTTCCAGCATAAGTATACTTGAACTCCAACATATTATACTGGAGTTCCAGGATAGTATATGCTGGAACTCCAGCATAATATGATGGAGTTCCAGCATAAATATACTAGAACTCCAGCATAATATACTGGAGTTCCAACAAGTATAATGGTCCAGTATAATATACTGGAGTTTGGAGCACCAGTGTTCCAGTCTCCAGTATATTATACTGGAGCCAGCAAAGTATACTGGTCCAGCATAATATGCTGGAGTTCATACACAAGTGCACCGAAACTCCAGTATATTATGCTGGACCGGTCTCTATTGCAGCAAAACAGTGGCTATTTTTCATAGACTTGGTGAACGCTGGCTATTTTTGATTGACCAGTCCGAAAACTGACTATACCGTAAAATTTTGGCATCGAAAATGGGCTTCGGGCATTGGCCCAATGACCTTTCCGAGTCAAAGAGGGCCAAATATTCTACGATCCACGTCTACTCCCACGCGCCACCCTCAACGCGTGGGTCACATCTGCAAAGACCAAGCAAATGTCAACGTTCCGACCAAATCGAAATCACGGCCGTCGTTCTCTCCCCTTCTTTTCAATGACAAAATCCTAGCCCTCCATTCCGCCGTGGCCAGCACGCGACTCGCATTTTCGCCTCTCCTCCTCCCCTCCTCTTACCGACAACTATTCTTCTCCGATATTAGGAAAAAAAAACAATGAGCGATTTGCAGTAAACACAAAATCTTAGTGAGAGAGAGCAGCTGATTGATAGAGTGAGAAAGTGCGTGGGTGAAGATTTACAAAAAGTATGTGTTAATTATTGTGATTTAGTTTAAACCCTAAATCTCGGATAAAATTGATGTAATTTACATAAATCCGAGTTTTTTTTATTTGCATCTGAGTATTTACGGCTTATGAAGTTCTCAACTTGCGAGTGTGTAAAGATTTGTTTCTCGTTGTTTTGAGCTATATGTTTGTGCTACGAAATCATATGGTCTCTAACTCTGTTTGCTTAGGGTTTCTATCTCTTTTCATATACTAGTGTGTGTGCTTCTACGTGTTGTTTGTGTAAAATAAGCTTGCTTGAGAGGAAATTCAGTGTTTTTATCTACGTGTTCTTTGTGTAAAATTAGCTTGATTGAGAAGAAATGCAGTGTTTTTCTTATCAGTACATATACAAAAGTGTGTGTGTTTGCTGCGCGCTTCTACTTCGTTGTGTAAAATAAGCTTGCTTGTGAGGAAATTCAGTGCTATTTTTTATCAGTTAGAATTTAGTTTTTTCTTAAGCAGTAGGAGTTTGGTGATGACAAATTACTCAATTTTGTTAAAGAGCAAGTTAATTGACAAATATTTATGCAACTGCTTTTTTCAAACCTATTCAATTAGGTTTTTGTTGTTGAATGTATGACTTCGGGAACAATGGCGAATGGTGAAAATGGAGGATCGAAAGAGCAGCAGAGGTTGACTGAAAGCAAAGTCTACAGACGGAAGTCATTTAAAGGGTTAAATAATATAGGGAAAACAGCTCTGGAAGATGTCAATTCGTCTCAAAAAATAGTTGGTTTTTGCTTAGATGCGGCCTCAGAAGGTTCTTCGAGTCTGAACCGTTTTTTAACATTAGAGAATACTGGAATATTGGCAGGTAATGGCCAAGAGAATAGTGCTAGAATCAATTTAGCGTTTAAGTCCAAGCGTGAGATGAGAGAGCTAAGAAGGAAGTTGCAGAGTGAGTTGGATTTGGTTCAGAGTTTGGTGAAGAAGATCGAGAGAAAAGATGCACAGAAGATCGGCACTGGAATTGATAAGGATAGTGGGGTACGACGGGTACATTCAGATGTCTCACAAATGGGGCAACAGCTTGAGTCCAGGCCTTTGAATCAGTTAAGTGTATCCGTCATGGAGAACAGCCATGGTGTGGTTGATAATGCGGAGAAAGAGAAGAGGACACCAAAGGCAAACAAATTTTATAGGAACTCAGATTTCTTATTAGCTAAGGATAAGTTTTCCCCAGCTGAAAGCAACAAGAAGTCGAAATCAAATGCAAAGAAAGTGAGTGGACCAGAATCGGTACATGGTATGGGCCAGGGGAAGTTCTCAAATCAAATACTCAAGAATTGTCGTGCTTTGCTTGAAAGATTGATGAAGCACAAGCATGGTTGGGTGTTTAACCAGCCTGTTGATACAAAGGGTCTTGGTTTACATGACTATTTTGACATTATTAAGAATCCAATGGATTTGGGAACCGTGAAGTCCAGGCTGGATACAAATTGCTACAAGTCTCCTAAAGACTTTGCCGAGGATGTGAGACTTACATTTCAAAATGCTATGACGTATAATCCAAAGGGCCAAGATGTTCATATGATGGCCGAGCAACTTTCCAAGATATTTGAGGAAAAGTGGGCCACTATAGAGGCTGATTATATGCGCGAGTTGAGATTGACAATGGACTCTCAGGTGAGTTTGAAGACTCCTAAATCTAAGAAGCCTCCTTCCCAACCATTGCCACCCCCTGGAGTGAGGAGGACTTTAGACAGGTCAGAATCAACATCCAATCCCTTTGATTTGAAGACTAAATCTGTCGCTCTCCCCCAATCAGGAAGGACCCCTGTACCAAAGAAGCCGAAAGCAAAGGATCCCAATAAAAGAGAGATGACATATGATGAAAAGCAAAAGCTTAGCACAAGCCTACAGAATTTACCTTCTGGAAAACTTGAACAGGTAGTACAGATCATCAAAAAGAGGAATTCATCTCTTTGCCAACAGGATGATGAGATTGAAGTGGATATTGATAGTGTTGATACTGAGACCCTATGGGAGCTCGACAGGTTTGTTACTAATTACAAGAAGAGCTTGAGCAAGAACAAAAGAAAAGCTGGACTTGCAGATCAAGGAGAAAGTGAAGCTGAGAAGAATGTCCAGGAGAAGGTAAAATATTGAGCATTAATTTTTTCCAATTTGATTCTCTCTTTTTTTGTCTGTTTGGGTAATTTTCTTTTGTTTCATATTTTTAGCTCGCTTTCTTACTATTTTGCAGAATGCTAACCCAGTTGTGGTAGAAATTCCAAAAGAAAGCAAAGCAGGTAAGTTCTTAAAATGTGAGAATTTCCAAACCCAGTGATCTCGTTGGAAATAGTTATTAACTCTGTTGTATATGCTAGTAGAAGAGAAAGGCACTTCCTCCAATCCTGCTCAAATGGAAAATCAGGGCAAAGATGTTAGTCAAGCAAGCAGCTCTAGCACTGACTCAGTATCATCATCAAGTGGTAGTGATTATTTTTCTCTTTTGCCTCTCTCTCTCTCTCTCTCTCTATATATATATATATATATATATATATATATATATTGTTCTCATTTGCCTTTTTTTGGGGTGTCATGATTGGACCTTTGTCTAGTCTAAATCTTCATTTTCCCTTATTGTTCACATTAATTGCAGATTCTGATAGCGAAAACTCTTCAGGAGGTGGATCTGATGCAGAGAATTCACCAAAGAGTTGATTCTGTTGTCCAGATATAATGTTCTCTCTTTCAAAGTCTTGTGGTAAATGCTGGACTCTGTTTCCTCCGTCGATGCTATCTGAAATCTTTTGACTTGCTCCCTTAAGTACAACAGCAATCCAACTTTCCTTGGATCTATTTTTATATTTACTCTTAAGATTCTATTGACTGATCAGTAATTTGAATAATCCAGATGATAGTTTTGCCTTTAACCAATGCACCTGTCCTTTTTGCATAAATTAATTTCTTTTAGATAGCTGATGTGGCTTCTATATATCTTTGACAATTTTGAAGGGCGTCTCTTTGAAGTGAATAGTGGATTGGTGATCAAGACCATCAGAGGATGGTCTGAGATTGCACCCTTTCAATTGTTGTGCTTTCTCCTTCTAGGAATAGAACATTGAGAACCAACTCTTAATAGTAAACCAGAACAAATGTAATCCCAAAAGCCTTCTTATAGATGTCTTGCTCTGGAAGCATCCTGGTATTCTCATTACATTCAGCTCCAGAGATGAGGTGCCACCATTTTGATGGTGGATCAGCCTAATATTGCAATGTAATATGACGAGAAAATGTTAAGTATCAGTCACTTGGTCACAAGGTATCAAATATGACTCAAAATGTGGTGATTGGTTGGGCTCTGGTGTTCTTAAACAATAACATATGTAAAGATGATGCTTTGGACTTTTAAGTTCCTTTAGGTTTCCAGTCACTTATCATAAAAAATGCCGAACATAGAATACTGCTGCTTAACTCTATAGTCTTGTATTTTTCTGAACATCAAAGTTGTGCAAACAATTGTGGTGTAAAACTTATAATCATACTAAGAAACCTTTTTTTCTGAACAGGTCATACTATGAAACTTTTTAGAAGAGTGATACAGCGTCTTTTAGGAGATTACAAGGGTGAAAAAGGCATAGTTTGGTTTTATACCTAGTAAGTTTATAACAAAAGCTATATTTTTTGCTAAAACGATTGATGGGAATTTAAAAGGGGACGAAAAAGTATCTCCAAAGGGTTATTCGTGAACATTGAAAAAGTACATAATAAAGTGTCAAGAAAAGCCCTGATCAGTGTTGTGAAGAGCGTGAAGCGAGGAAAAGCGACAAGCCCCTTTTCGCTTAAAGCGTGAAGCGAAGCGTTCGCTTTTTTGAAATGAAGCGGAATTTTAAAAAAAAATATTAAAATAAATACTGCATAGACAACACATGTTACACATGTAACGGCATACAAAACATGTAACTGCCAATACTAATTGGCAGTGAGACTAAGAACAAAAGATGAAGAACTGAAGAAAAAAAAAATTGGCAGCATTTCGCTACAATTTTAAGGACTGAAATGAAAATAAGAAGAAGAAGAAGAAGAAGAGAATGAGAAAAAGAAGAAGAACTGAAGAGGGAACAAAATGTGGATGCGCAATCATATAAAATTGAAAAATATTAGAAATAATCACACTCTGATAGATGGTGCTAATAACACACCTGAGATGAGATGGTTTGGCTGTATGATGTCGTGTGGTGCTATGATAATTGGAGGTTCTAAAAGGTGATAAGTTTGATCTAAGATCGCATTAAGAGAAGTTGTTTCAATATATGTATGTTCTCGAAATCTATGCTTACCTAATTAAAACAATGCGAATGTACCATATAAGCGATACCAGCTTGTTGGATAAGAATTACATGTTGTTTCACTTACATTAGGTCCAGTGTTTGTTTGGACTCTTTTTAGTTTTTGGTTTGGTTAGAGATCTGTATGCCCCAACTTGTTTGGACTGAGATTTAGTTGTAGAGATTTGTATGCACACTGTATGGATAGGTATGAGCTTTGGAGCATTTCTAGTTGTAGAGACCACCTAATTTGTTTTAAAGGACATTGGAATAGAATGAGCTTAAAAGTAGAAGAATGATACAGAGGATATAATTCAAAAGAGTGGAATGATATAGAGGATTCATATAGTCGATTCTTATTAATCTGAGATCGAGGTATACTTTACTGATTGACCTTGCAAGTTACACAGAAGGAATTATATACCCGGAGGTTAAGGCAGTGTTTTCGACCTCTAAATTTATAAAGGTTAGCAATCTATCAGCAAAATAAAGAATGCTGAACATAGAAAGGTAAAGCTTAACATTATGGTCTTGTAGTGGTGTCTTCTTCGAATTACTGGGACTGGATGATTTACTGGAGGAGGTAACATTGATGGCATTGAGTCAGCAAATGATATAGAAGGTGCATTATATGTTTGATGAATGTAATTTGAGTCTTGCTGGCATGATTTTATGCCTTTTATGTAGGGGTAATATAGTCCTCTTTTACCGTGTCAGATCTAGTTGCTTAGAGTTGAAAACAAAATAATCCCTATCTAGAGAGGGCCCTTACTACGAATTCACATGCATCATGAAGGCAATGCAATTATGACATAGTGTAGGTAAAATGACAAAGTATCACCTATGTGAAATGCTAGAGGTCTGAACATCATAGTTATGTTACATTAAATGGTTGGTGTTCAGATGAACTGCTATGATATCCTTTCGGGAGAAGATTTTGAGCTCCCAATATCCTGGAGGGAGAATATTTTGAGCGCCCCATAGTCTTGTTGCTCTGTCAGGGTTGTAGGTGAAGATCAAACATTAAATTCGGAAATATCTACTCTTTGGATGAATCAACTTTTGAAAATGTTAAAGATGACATTTTCTGATCGAGTGATGGGCAGCCGGGTGCACTAAGCTCCCGCTATGTGTGGGGTCCAGGGAAGAGCCGGACCACAAGGGTCTATTGTACGCAATCTTACCCTGCATTTCTGCAAGAGGCTGTTTCCACGGCTCGAACGCGTGACCTCATGGTCACATGACAACAACTTTACCAGTTACGCCAAGGCTCCCCTACAATTCTGATCGAGTGATGCAGGATACAAATTAGACATATTTGGCTCCATGTTGATTGATACCAAGTTTGCCACAACTAGAGTGGCTGGCTTTCTTTTCTGCTGAGTTATTCTTATTTTTGCTTTCCCATCCAATTTAAACACTAATTGTTAATATTTCTAAGTTGTGTGCAGATTTGATGAACTCGAGTTGTCAATATTTTTCTATAAGTTGTGTGCAGATTTGATGAACTCGAGTTTGTTAATATTTCTCTCTAATGTGTGCCAGATTTCAAGGTCTACGAGCATACTGATGTCGTCCTTCAATCAAGAGGGTGCTGTTGGTGGTAATAGCATGTGCTGGCTGGTCCCAATTTGTATAATAATAGCATCTAGTTTGTAGCTTATGTACATTCGCTTGTGGATTTCTAATTTGTGCAGTTTGAAGTCAAATTTTTCAAGTGATTGGATCACTTGAATCTGATAGAACTTTATCTGTCCTACTTGTAGCATTAATAAGATGCTCTGTACATATCCTAAGTGTTAATAAAATAGTAATAAGTCAATCAGGACAATTAGCTAATGTCCTTTCCAATTTTATATTTTTGAATGAACAATCCTCTTTTTGTTGATTTTATTTATTTATTTATTGAGGACTTATTGTCTATCGGGAATTGGTGTATAATCTTAATGGATTTGAAAAATGGTTTGGAATGAGTAATTAGTGCTAAGAGCAAAACATGAAAAATAAATTATTTTTCTTTTGATATGCGAAAGTGGCAAGTAAAAGTAAAAATCTATTTTTAAAATAACGGACAAGTAAAAATGAAAGGAGGGAATAATAACCAACTTACTTAATAATAGCAACTAACTTAGTTATAACATGTTAAATCATAACAATAGGATAAAATTTACGGTGACGTATAACTTCAATTCTTAACAAAAAGGTAACAGAACTCCTGCACTTATATGTTTGTTTCAACTTCTTCCTTGTTCTTATACAGTCGACTCTAACAGCTTGTTTATATTGTTGTTACATGTCGTTTCATACTGTGTTGTATTGTTTGATGAATATAAAGTTTGCCGTCGTTTCATGATCATGTACCAATAATATGAAGAATAAACCTGCAACATTATAAAGAAAAAATAGAATACATAGTAAAATTATCATATAAAAGAGTAGGATAAATAATAAAATATAATTATTTAATATTTAGAAAGGTCAAAATGAAAGAAAAAAAGTAAGTAAACGACACTACCACACCAAATCCGACGTTTTATAAAGTGACATTTATACAATACGATACAATAACACTCTGTTTGGATTATTGTTACCCATTGTTTTATAGTGTATTGTATTGTACTGTATTGTATCGTTTTATAAATACAATATTTGGGTAGATTGTATCGTACGATGTTGTTAAATAAAATTTGTGCTGTTTGGTTTGACTGTATCGTATTGTACTATAACTGATAAGTTTACTAAAATACCCTCAATTGTTTTAAATAAGAAATTAATTAAGAATTATATATATATATATATATATATATATATATATATATATATATATATATATATATATATATAATTTGAGCCTTAAATAGAGAAAAAAATAGATTGAAAACTAACCTATGACAGATATTTACAAATTACTGACGTTGTTGTAATGGTTTTTAAAGCTTTAGAACGAATCACAACTCGGAGTGCGAACGGCTGTAGAAATAATACATAATACGTATTTGGGCTAAGTATAAAATATGATAAAAGAAAATAAGATTAGGAAGTAATAAGTAAAGGCATAATTGAAAAGAAAGATATGAAATAATCCCACCATATGGATTCATTGTTTCGAAAAAATGGAACATTTCATTATTCCGGAATAATAGATTTAACAATACAGTACAATCCATTTTTAATAAACAATCGAAACAAATATTATTTTGAGATAACAATACAATATGATACAATGAGTAACAACCATCCAAAACAATCAAAACAAGCATTATATTTAAATTAAAGTAACAATACCATGCAATATATAGTCATCCAAACAAGCCGTTAGATGTTTGCCTCAGCTTGTTTGGATGGTTGTTACGCATCGTTTCATAATGTATCGTATCGTATCGTACTGTATTGTATTGTACTGTATCGTTTGATAAATACAATGTTTGGATAGATTGTGTCGTTTGCCATCGTTTCATGATATCACACAGCAGCAATATGAAGAATAAACTTGCAATATTATAAAGAAAAATTATGATACAAGATAAAATTACTATATAAAAAGGCAGGGTAAATAATAAAATAATATAATTTAATAATAATAAAGAGCGAGATTGAGAGAAAAAGACAAGGTAACGACGCGACCACACCAAATCCGTCGTTACATAAAGTGGCACATCAACAGATTTAACGATACAATATAATAAAATTAAAATAACAATCAAAACAAACATTATATTTAAAGTAACAATACGATAATACACGATACGATTCAATACAATGGTAACAACCATCCAAAACATAGCCATAGTTCAATTTCAAGTCCTAGACTATCTAGTTATCATCCTCTTCACTCCACTTTCAGACTTCACATAAACCGCAAATTTCATCCCAAAATGGCAGCAAATACTTTCAAATTCAGACCAATATTTTCCACCCCACTAAGATTCACTCTTTGCTCCTCACAGAAAAACTCAATTTCTACCTCTCCTTTAACTATTCATTACCCAGAATTACCAAATCAGTGGTCAGGTTTACAAAATTGGAGACACAGCCCTTTAAACCACCAGCGTTTCTGGGGACCCAATGGCCCTGATGAAATAATTGTACCCTCAAATTCAACTAAAGAATCCACTTTGTGGGAATCAATTAACTTGGCGTCGTCTCTTGCTGAAATGGGTGCTGCTGTTCTTTGTACCAGTGATCCTTTAATGAAATCGAAGCTTTCCCATTTGGCTTATTGTAGGTGGCGTCAAGAGGGTCTTCCTGTTGGTACTTTTCATCCCCCGGCTCGGCCTGCTCGACCTTCCAAACCTGAATTGGTATTTTATTTTCCATTATTTGAAGTTCTTTAGTTAATGGAATTCAATTACGACCTCCGTTTTAGTTTATGTGAATTTATTTGATTGGACACGTGGTGGTTCAAGAAAGAAAGAAAAGCTTTTGAAATTAATGGTGTCGTAACATTTATGTATCTATAAAAGCTGGTCAGAATGCTGAATGAGAAGTTTAAGTTAATTTGTTTCCAAATTTAGAAAGAGGTTGTTATTTTTCAAACAGACTAAAAGGAAAGAGGATCGCATAAATTGAGATGGAGGGAGTACCAACTTTGGTCGTTCTATTTGTTTTCTTAAGAGATGTAAAGGCAAAGGGGTGAACTTTACTTTAATTGATAGTTTTTATCAGATGTTTAACGTTGAATTATTTGATTATTTTAATTTCAGTCTTCACTTTATTGTAAAGACTAAAGACATAGGTGGATGTAGTTTCTTAGCAGTGGGTGCGTGTACCTACAGTCTTCCATTTGGAATGTATCTATGCTTTCGAAATTTGGAAGTGTATAGTCTTACCAAGTTCATACATATTGTCAACAAACGACTAGGGATTTCAGTGCTACTTCGTGCTAGAACTGTGTGTGATACGTCGCCCTACAAACCTCAATTTGAAGTAGTTCAGTCAAAACTTAAGATGCTGGTGTTTTTACTTTCTTTTGATTCTCTTGCCAATGATTTTGTAGCTTTAGCTTATGTGTTCTAAGTCTTGAATACAGGTTCCATCTAAAGAAATTCCACCTCCTAAACACTCGGGTTTACCTCTCAATGCATATATGCTTCACAATCTTGCTCATGTGGAGTTAAATGCAGTTGACCTTGCATGGGATACTGTAGTCCGTTTCTCACCATACAGTGAGATTTTAGGTGAGGGGTTCTTTGCTGATTTTGCACATGTGGCTGATGATGAGAGTCGCCATTTTGCTTGGTGTTCACAGAGATTATCTGAGCTTGGATTTAGGTGAATGTGTCTTCAATTTGGCTATGAAATGTGTTGTATTTTATAAGATGGATGTTTATATCTCTTTGCTTCCTTGAACAGCTATGGTGACATGCCTGCTCATAATTTGCTCTGGAGGGAGTGTGAGAAATCCTCAAATAATGTTGCTGCACGGCTCGCTGCAATCCCACTTGTTCAGGTCCTCCACTATTTTTGAAAAAGATATGAACGATAAATCAATTGCTTGAACTGTTGGAATGCAGTGACGATTGCTCAACTCATTCTTTCCACTTATTTGTCTTTGATTGCTTGGGGAGCTGTGTGATTATGCTATCTCCGGGAAGTCCACTAAGTGTGTTTAAAATTGGGAAGAAATTGATAAATGGAAAAATAAGAATCGACTTTCGAAATGGGTAAGCATCGTCTATTAACAATTAAGTAATACTAGTAGTTAGACAGGGTGGGTTTCTAATATTTTAAAGCTTCTAGGTGTAGTTACTTAGCCATGTAACTTGTGGAGGAAAGATACTAAGAAATATGGACGAGTGGATGAAGTTTTATTATATTTTCTATAGACCAAATATAACCATATCCTGTTGGAAATTCAGCAGTTAACATGGTTAGAAATCTCAGAAGATTTATTTCAGTAGTCTTTGGATATCTTTACTTGAAAAGACAGGCGTGACAGTTTCGGACCTTGACCCGCTTAGTGGTGTCTATGAGGTACCCTGAGTTCTAAGTATGTTTTCCTGAGTTGGGATTTAGAAATATTCAGTTTGAATTACTTCTCAAGAGCTTCAATAACTACTTCCCTCCAGCAGTTTTATTTTTTATTTTTTTTATAAGGTAAAGATTTTATTGAATGGTACCAAGATGGTACATAACAGGAACAGAACAACAAGGAAACAGAAATCAGCCTACTGCAGTCTTTTTCCTAACAGCTAAAGAAATCTATATACTGATCTAAACTAAGTAGTGAGCCACTTTTACACCAGAAATACAAGTTTTGTAAACACATACTCTTAATTCTAGCAATGTGAGTTCTCTGTCCTTCAAAGCAACCCTTGTTCCTTTCCAGCCATATTGTCCATAAGATGCACAATGGGATAGTTCTACATATCTGCTTTATCTCTTTTGGTATCACCTGCTTTATCTCTAGCAGTTTTCTGCTGCTGTTTAAAGAAGGATATGTGGCAGAGCTGTTAGAAACTAGACGAAAGTCTTGCAAAGGCGCTTGTGTGGCCACTTGAGTTGTAAAATTTACTTCAGAAATGACTACCACTTAAGTGAAGCTAAAATTTGACATCAAGAGGTGTTGTGATCAAATCTCCTCCATGGTGTTATCAATTTAATAAATGAACTCACTTCTCAGATTGGGCTCTACTTTTGGAGAAAACAGCTGGATTAACTTGTCCTGTTGGGGTTTTAGTTTTGATATAGTCGGGAATTCTTTTTGGCCTGTGTATTAATAGATGTGCTGACGCGTACTATAAATAGGTGCATGTGCCCTAGCCTTTTGGGCTATTAGGTTTTAATTGATATGACCTTTAATTTTGCTGTTTGGGATGGGAATTGTACCTTCCAGGGATGCTTGTTTCTTGCTGTCATATTAGGAGTTCTGCATTTTGATTATGTTATATGATTTTGTGAAATTTCTTATTGCTATAGGAAGCAAGAGGTCTTGATGCTGGGCCTCGGCTGGTGCAAAAGCTAATTGGCTTTGGAGACCATAGGACTTCCAACATTGTGGCTAGAATTGCTGATGAAGAAGTTGCACATGTGGCTGTGGGTGTCTTCTGGTTTATTTTGGTTTGTCAGCAAATGGGACGCACCCCTTGCTCAACTTTCAGAGGTCCACTTATTTGTGTGTGTGTTTTTTTTAAAGGTGCAGGCACTGTCTTGCCTCTTCAGTGAATTCACCAATTTCGTCTTTTGACAGACTTATTAGAGGAATATAATGTGGAGTTAAAAGGACCATTCAACCATTTGGCTAGAGATGAAGCTGGTCTTCCGCGGGAATGGTAAGTTGACAGTTTGATAGATCAGGCTTCTTGTATGATAAAACTGACAATACTCTGTATTTTTGGTACCTAGGTATGATCCTTCAGCAAGTGTAGAAGATAAGAAAAAGAAGCTATCTGAGGTATTTCATAAAAAAACTTTATTTAGAAAAAGCTATAGTTTCCTTGACGAATTTTATCAGCTGAGAAATTTGAGGATATGGAAAACAATGCAGGTTTATGATAGATTGGAATGCATAATTTCTATGGAAAAGGAGAACTCGAGCCTGAACAGTCCATCCCGATGATTCCTATATGGAGGAACGGATTACCTGAAGTTCATTTGATCAATGAAGCTGCAGTTGGTTCTGATGATTATTCTGTTTCATGTGAATGTTCAGTTGGTGCAATGTTTAGTTTTGCTGCAGAAGTAGCTTCGGCTCTAGACTGACTTCGTAAACAGATCAGCTAAAATTTCAGGGAGCTGGTCTGTCAATTGTAAGCAAACTGAGTACATCTTTGATCCGACACTTTGAGCATGATTTACTGCTACCACTATAACCTAGTTGCCTCGGCTCTAGTACTTCCTGAATAAGTTTTAAGTAATCACGTCGGTCATTTAAACAGAAAAGCCTAGACTATTGACCTAAGAAGCGTGGATTTCGAGCTCAACTCTGATGGTTTGGAAAAATGTATTCGTCCTTCATGGCTGGATTCCGGTTCCTGGCATCATTCTTTTTCTCAGATAATGGTGGTATCCGTGCTACCTTGCACACACTTCGACTATTCTACGGGGTTCCTGCTGCCTCCCACCAGCAGGTATCAGCAAGTCTTAGGCACCAGATTCCTGCATCTTATTGGATTGAGGACGACTTTTTCTCATGATCAGAACACTGACATAGTATTGAAGCTCTTCAAATTTTGAAGATTTCTCTCCCTTCCAGCTTCTACTCATGCTACGGTCGGTGGCAAGAATTTCTTTGGCAGGCCAAAATGTTGATATTCGAGTATAGCTATTGCAGTTTCTTTTCCTTTTTTCAATCTTTTTGGGAGGTTGCAAGTTTGTAAGTTGCTAAAATGACCAAAAATTTGGGATTTAAAGTGTTGAATGAAGGTCCCTTTTGTCTCTGAAAAGTAATTTTTTTTACCTGTTTCATATTAATGTTACTATTAAGTATCAAGAACATCTTTGATACTGATCATTATAAGTTGCAATCTATATATTCACTGACATGTATTTTTTTACCAGCATTATCATCCTTTTCTCCTAAATGTTCTCAGGGGGATTTATCTTATATTCACTTGACATGTAAATGAATTTTTGGACAATTAGTTACTTCTTTGAGAAAACAGCAAAACATGAAGTGGAATTATTTTTCATATCATTAACAGGGAATACCTGCTTAATAAGACAGAAAATAGTTCATGGGGTAAGAAACTTGGGGTGTGTTTGTTATGAAGGAAAATATTTTCCGGAAAAAGTTTTTCAATTTTCCCATGTTTGGTTGGCTTAAATGTTTTGAAAAACATTTTCCTTATGAACTCATTTTTCTCCAATTGGAGGAAAATGTTTTCCTTATCAAGAGAAGGGAAAACATTTTCCAAAACTCCTTCTCAACCTTCCCTACCCTCACCAACACACCACACCCCCTCTCTCCAAAAAAGATTCTTTTTTTTTTTTTAAAATTCAGTTTTTCCGCTCCAACCCACCCTACTACCCCTCCACCCCACCCCCACTTCCACCCCCCTCCACAAAAAAAATAAATTTTTAATTATTGCAATTTTAAATTTCTGTTTTTTTGTTTTTCTGCACCACCCACCCCCCAACTGCGTCCCCCCCCCCCCCCCCCCCCCCAAAAAAAATTGTTTTAAATTTATTTTTCAGTTTTAGTTTTTTTTGTTTACCGGTTTAAAGGTTCAAAATTTTACAAGTTCCAAAGTTATGAGTTCGGAGGTTTATATACGGGTTTAGAAATTATAAAGTTTACTGGTTAGAAATTCCGCGGTTTCGAAAGTTTAGCGGTTCGAAAGTTTATGAAAAATGTGGGTACGGAAGGTTGTTGGTTTGAAAGTTTATGGTTTCATATTTATTATATCTAAATTATTTATGAATGCTCTTGAGAAGTCATTTTCCTTAATTTGCGTATCAAATACCGGAAAATAAATAAGATTACTACTTGTTTTCCAAGTTGAAAAATATTTTTCACGGAAAATATTTTCCGTTATACCAAACACACCCTTGTTTCCAACCCCTCTTCAAAATAGGGTTAGTTTTCAGTCTTCATAAGTATTTTAAGTTTAAACCTTGCTCACAAACATTATATAATTTTCTTTTTACACTATCAGATTATATATTCAAGTTACTATCTATAGTAAATCAAATATAGCTAAAAAATTAATAAGTTGCGCTAATTGGTCAAAATATACTAATAATATAAAAATTACTTGCACTTTCAATACATATAAATTAAAGTTTTAACAAATGTTATCCTAACCGAATAACCACTTTTCACATTATTCAACCAAAAAATAGAAAAAAGTGTAAGACCACTACGTTAAAGCTGGTTGTTCTTTTGGATGAAACGTGGGGTACACATTTCTCACTTTTTGCCTTGCACTGAATCTAATCTTATTAAATTTAGACAAATCATAACCATCGGTTTCACGTAAAGGATAAACCAAAATAACGTGTCCATATCAACATCGTATATAACTGTCTTTTTGCTTAAAAAAATAATAATAAAATCCGAATCTATTACGTGCAATTTACGGTTTTTGTAGAGAACATTATAGTTAAGCAGAGAATTGGAGAGAAACTCTTCTTCAAAATACAAACAGTAATCTCTGCTTAAACTTACAGCAGAAATCATGTGCTGTGGAGAAGGTTGCAGGCCGTTGGCCTTTCTTCTAGGGCTCCCTTTTGCTCTCCTCTCTCTTATCGTCTCTGTCGTCGGCGTCATCGTTTGGATCGTCGGGTTCGTTCTATTTCTTCTCTCTTATCGCTCTTTTATTTAAAGGGAGTCTTGGAGCAACGATAAAGTTGTAGTGTGATCTATAGGTCAAGAGTTCGACCCGTAAATTCAGCCACTGATACTTGCATCAGGGTAGGCTGCCTATATCGCGCCCCTTAGGGTGCAGCCCTTCCTTGGACCCTACATGAACATGCACTGGGCTGACCCTCTTTTTCGCTCTCTTATTTAGAAGGGAATTTATTAAATGTGCCTCCGGGTGAATGTCAGGTTCAACTGAACCTAGTATTCTTAATATAGAGTTTTAAGTATATTTGTAAAAAAATTCATTAAATCTTGAAGGTTGAATACATCTTATTTAAATTGTGAATTAATCCGCCTATGTGCCTCTTCATGTTTATACATTAATTTCATTTTGTGTTTCTTAAATTGGCAATCGAATAAACTTTTTACTTGATTGGTGAATAGTTGATTTTTTGTATGTGTTATGTACAGGTTGACGTTGAGTATAATATGTCCGTGTTGCATATGTGTAACTTTGTTGGTTGAATTAGCGCTGGAGTTGATAAAGGCCCCTATCCACGTTATGGAGTGGTTTACCAATCAAATCCCTTGTTAAGACTTAATTTCCACAGATTAGAGTCTTCATCTATTATTTTGCCTTTTTCATTCTTCATAACTAGTATCCGTACCCGCGCGATGCGCGAAAAATATATAATATAATATTTGAAAAGAAAATATTATTTGTAATTTTTTAGTATTGAGCCTATACATTGACAATTGGAAGGGACTATAAGATCAGCAAAAACAAAGGTAGAGCTTTCAAATTATAATTTGAATTCTTGGCATCAACAGTAGTAGCAGATGCCGTAATTATAAATAGTAGTATAGATTCATCAACAGCTCCAAAGGCTAACTCGTACCTGGGCAAATACTTAAACTCCTATTAAATAATTAGATGTAAATATCTCCATATCATAATGTATAGATATGTGAAGAATGCAGTCATATTCACCAAGGCATTCTTGACAGTTGAGCCAAGGTAGGCCTTAATTTCATGTCACCCTGTACAGATGTATCAGTAAACCTCCTGCCAATAAGCCGCTTTACATCCAATGAGAACTGCATAATATAACTGAAATCATATAAATACTGCATGAATTACAACACAAAACCTATGATATGTAATGTGGACTAAACAAAACTAAGATGTGCTTCAGAGGATGAACAGGGATTTGACAGATTCTTTGGAATTTTCATGTGAGGCAACAAAGAATCAACTTGGCCACATGTTTTGTCATTTAAAGATACACTTTAGCATTGTTTGTGTTATTGTTTTTATTATTTATTTAAAAGGAATACTACATGTGGGCTTTATAACCATGCAGAGGAATCACAGATAAATGCTTCAAGTATTAAAACTGACCCAAGCTAGTCATAATATATAAAGATGTAGTGTCAAGTATAACTGGTATGGATTTTACTCATTGTTTCCAGCATAAAATGCAGAGCCAGGCCAATCTAGAGCTTAAGCAATCCAGAACAATTTCTAGATGTCCTTCTACAGGGATACATGGAGAGAAAGATTTGTCAGCTATATTCTGCATTAGCAATTCTAGAGCAAGGAAAGCAACCATAGCAAAGGGAATGGCTGCTACCTTTGCTTTATTTCATAAATTTATAGAGTGGAGCAACACTACCACCATTCACATCAACCTATATCATTAAGAAGGTGCAACAGTTAGTACTACCACATATTGGTGGACTGTTTGTTGCTTCTATTTGCAAAAGAAACAGACTCAATTAATTAATAGGATGTATTATATTGATAATAAGTTGTTAGTGCTGGAAATTAGTAAAAAATTGTCAACAAAAAGTGTAAATTTTTTAGGATAAATATGCATATTTTCAGAATTTGCAGTAATTTCAGAGACTAAACAATTGTCAGCAAATATTGTAAATTTTTTTGGCAGAATATGCATATTTTTAGAATTTCACAGACATATAGGAGGAACATAATATTTTTTTCTTAGATTAATTATTAGGATGTATTATATTGGTAATAATTTGTTAATGCTGGAAATTAGTAAACAATTATCAATCAGACGTTCAGAAACAGAAATAGAAATAAGATTACAATAGATAATCACTTCAATTAGATAGTTCCACCTATTTGAGGATTGCCATAGATTATAAAGAATTGCGAAAGTAACGTTACAAATAGAAAGAGAATTAAGAGTACGAAGCAAATACTTTTACGCTTGCGTTTTCATGTACTTGAAAAGTTTTGAAAATTTATGAACCATAGCAACGGAAAAGAGGAAGTATATAAAAATAAAAGCAATTTTAAGTATCTTGTAAAATCTCATGTACTTGAAAAGTTTGAAAAATTTATGAACTATAGCAGCAGAAAAGAGGAAGTATATAAAAAATAAAAGCAATTATAAATATGTTACCTTTGCATCTTGTAAAATCAACTCCATAGACTATAGTATTTCTGGCTTGAAGCAATCCGGGATTTTCCACATTCGAACTACAACTTTCAAATTCTATTGCATCGAATTGCTTGAAATTTATCTGATATCATGAAGTTTTGTAGCCATATTTGCAAAGTTCAATATTGTGAGCTAAGAAAAAAGGAATGAAAAAGAAATTAAAAGAGGAGCCGCATAAACATTATTTATAGTTATGGAGAAAGTGGATAAGTTATGGAGTTAGGTTAGGATGCACATGTCTGGGAAGATGATCGTGATTTTTTTAAAATCTTTCTTCATGTTTCTTTGTGAAATCTATGTATATTGTTTAAAATCGACTAATTTCAAACATGGGAGTCAATTCCAGCGTGGATCAAGTAATTTAATTTATTGAATTTTCAGGTTTAACAATTAAAAAAAATACCAACAAACATGGGACTCTATGTAGATATAAACTGAATTGGAAGTTTTAAACTTTGTGAACTTCTTTGAACAAAAGAAAAAAGCCCAACAAACGTGGGACTCAAATATTAATGTAAACTGAATTAGCGAATTCCAAAGTGGGAGTCAATTCCAGACGTGGATAAAAGAAATTTTATTTATTGAATTTTCATTAACGAATTAAAAGAAAAAACATCCCAAAAAATGTGGGACTCAATGTATGTAAACTGAATGGAAGTTTCAAACGTTGTGAACTTCTTTTTAAACAGAAAAAAGTAGTTTTTCTAAACATTTATTTATTAAATTTTCAGGTTTAACCAATGTAAAGAAAACATCCCAAAAAATGTGGGACTCAATGTATGCAAACAGAATTGGAAGTTTCAAACATTGTGAACTTCTTTTTAAACGGATAAAAAAAATAGTGTTTTTAAACATGGGACTCAAATGTTGATGTAAACTGAATTAGCAAATTTTTAAATTTTTATTTTAAATTATTTTTGAACCTCCAAATTAGTTGGAGGTTTATCCTAAAATTGGACACATGTTGATTTTCTATTCTGACACTTGGCACAATAACATGATTTTGCTTCTCCTATTCTATATAGATAGATTTATGTATAATTCTAAATGATTATGGTGTTGTTGATAAATTGAAATTAGCTTCTTTAATCTTTTTGGTGTATGTACGATTCAGAAGATCCTTTTTGGGGTTACTTTGTTATCATTTATGAAATATTTGCTTGCTTAATTTTGAGTTTACACATACCAGAATCACTTCCCCATAATTGGTTCTTCTTGGAAGTAAGCTGATGATTCTATAGCCCACGCCATATGCATGGGTTCGGGCAATTGGACCCGAATCGCCTAAAATTTTGCCGGCCCATCAAAAGCGGCCTAACGAATAATAGTCATCGTCTCGCCATGACCGTTCCTCGTTTTTTGGCGTTTTAGAATCATAAAATTGAAATTCCACCCGATTCTCAGATTTTCGTGTGCTCTAGCCCACACCATCTGCATGGGTCCGGGCAACCGGATCCAGATCGCCTAAAATTTTGCCGGCCCATCAAGAAAGACCTAAGGAACAATATTCATCGCCTGGCCATGGCCGGGCCTTGTTTTTGAGCATTTTAGGGCAATAAAACTGGAATTCCTCCCGATTCCAAGATCTTTATGTGCTAAAGCCTATGTCATCTGCATGGGTCCGAGCGACCGGACCCGAATCGCCTAAAATGTTGACGGCCCATCAAAAACGACTTAAGGAACAGTAGTCATCGCTTCGCCATGATTGTTTCTCGTTTTCTGGCGTTTAGGGCCATAAAACTAGAGTTCCGCGAGATTCCTAGATTTTTAAGTGCTATAGTCCACGCCAGCATGGGTCCGAGCGACCGGACCCGGATCGCCTAAAAGTTTGGTGGGCCATAAAAACGATCTAAGGAACAACAGTCATCACCTCCCCATGACGGTTCCTCGTATTTTGGCGTTCCAGGGCCATCAAACTGGAATTTCGCCTAATTCCCAAAGTTTCGTATGCTATAGCCCACGCCATCTACATGCGTCCAGGCAACCGTACCCGGATCGCCTAAAATTTTGTCGTCCCATCAAAAACGATATAAGGAACAATAGTCATCGCCTCGCCATGACCATTCCTCATTTTTTGGCGTTTAGGGCCATAAAACTAGAATTCTGTCCAATTCCCAGATTTTCTTGTGCTATAGCTCATGCCATCTGCATGGGTCTGAGCGACCGAACCCGGATCGCCTAAAATTCGGTCGGCCCATCAAAAACGACATAAGGAACAATAGTCATCGCCTCGCCACGACCATTCCTTATTTTTGGCGTATTAGGGCCATAAAATTAGAATTTTGCCCGATTCCAAGATTTTCGTGCGCTATAGCCCACGCCATCGGCATGGTTCCGGACGACCGGACCTGGATCGCGTAATATTTTGTCGACCCATCAAAACCAACCTAAGGAACAATAGTCATCTCCTTGCCATGGCCGTTCCTCGTTTTTTGGCGTTTTAGATCAATAAAACCGGAATTTGGCCCGATACCCAGATTTTCGTGGTCTTCCAGTTTTGTGGTCTTAAAATGCCAAAAAACGAGGAACGGTCATGGCGAGGCGGTGACTATTGTTCCTTAGTCATTTTTGATGGGCCGGCAAAATTTTAGGTGATCTAGGTTCGGTCGTCCGGGCCCATGTAGAAGGTGTGATCCATAGAACACTAAAATCTGGGAGTCGGGCGAAATTCAAGTTTTATGACCCTAAAATGCCAAAAACGAGTAACAGTCATGGTGAGGCGGGGTCTTTTTTTCCTTATATGATTTTAGATAGGTCTGGTTGCCGGGCCCATGTAGAAGAAGTGGGCTATAACACTCGAAAATGTGGGAGTCGGGCGGAATTCCAATTTTATGGCCCAAAAATGCCAAAACACGAGTAGCGGTCATAACGAGGCGGTGACTGTTATTCCATATGTCGCGTGTATAGTCCGATAAAATATTGGGCGCTCCGGGTCTGGTCTCCCGAGCCCATGCATAAGGCGTGGGCTATAACACACGAATATCTAGGAATTGGGAGAAATTCAAGTTTTATGGTCTAAATTGACAAAAACGAGGAATGGTCAGGGCGAGTTTGTGACTATTATTCCTTAGGTCGTTTCGATGGTCCAGCAAAATTTTAGGTGATCCTGGTCCGATCGCCCTAGCTCATGCTAAAGGCGTTGGGTATAGTACATGAAAATCTGGGAATCTGGCGGAATTTCAATTTTATAGCCCTAAAATGCCAAATACAAGTAACGGTCATGGCGAGGTGGTGACTTGTTCCTTAGGTCATTTTTTATGGTCCGACAAAATTTTATGCGAACCAGGGCTGGTCGCTCGGGCCCATGCAGAAAGCGTGGGCTAGTACACGAAAATCCTAAAATTGGGTGGAATTCTAGTTTTATGGCGCTAACTCGCCAAAAAACGAGGAACGGTGATGGCGAGGTGGAGACGATCCGGGTCCAGTCACCCGAGCCAATGCAGAAGGCGTGGGTTATAACACACAAAAATCTAGAGATCAGGCGGAATTCCAATTTTATTGCCCTAAAATGCCAAAAAAAGAGTAACGGTCATGGCGAACTGGTTACTATTGTTTCTTTGGTCGTTTTTGATGGTCCAGCAAAATACTAGGCGAATCGAGTCCAATCGCCTGGGGCCATACAGAAAGCATGGGCTATAACATGCAAAAATTTGGGAATCGGCGGAATTTTAGCTTTATGGCCCTAAAATTCCAAAAAACGAGCAACAGTAATGGCGAAGAGGTGACTATTTTTCTTTAGGTCTTTATTGATGGGCCGAAAATTTCTTAAGCGATCTAGGTCCGGTCGCCTGGGTCCATGCAGAAGGCGTGGTCTATGGCACATGAAAATTTGGGAATCACACAAAATTCTAATCTTATGGCCTAAAACGCCAAATAAAATGAGTAATTGTCATGGCTAGGTGATGACTATTGTTCCTTAGATCATTTTTGATGGTCCGGCAAAATTTTAGGCAATCTGGGCCAGGTCGTCCGGGCCCATGCAGAAGGCGTGGGCTATAGCACACGAAAATCTGGGAATCGGGCGAAATTCTAGTTTTATGATCCTAAAATGCCAAAAAATGAGTAACGGTCATGGCGAGGCGATGACTTTTGTTTCTTAGGTCGTTTTTGATAGGTGATCGCTCGGGCCCATGTAGAAGGACTGGGCTATAGCACGCGAAAATCTGGCAACCGGGCGGAATTCCAATATTATGGCTCTAAAACGTCAAAAAACGAGTAGCGGTCATTGCGAGGCGGTGACTATTATTCCTCATGTTATTTTTGATGGTCGGCAAAATATTAGGCGCTCCGGGTCCGATCGATCGGGCCCATGCAAAACGCGTGGGCTATAGTACACGAATATTTGGGAATCTGGCGGAATTCAAGTTTATGGCTCTAAAATGCCAAAAAAGAGTAACAGTCATGGCGAGGCTGTGACTATTGTTCGTTAGGTCTTGTTTCGTTGATCGGACAAAATTTTAGTCGATATTGGTCCAGTCGCCCGGGCCCATGCAAAAGGCGTGGGCATTTTAGGTGTGGGCCCACCCGAAATCTAGGAATCAGACGAAATTTTAAGTTTTTGTCTTAAATCGCCAAAAAACGAGTAACGGTCATGGCGATGTGGTGACTACTGTTCATTAGGTCTTTTTTGATGGGCCGGCAAAATATTAAGAGATTCGGGTCTGGTTTCCCGGGCCCATGTAGAGCCATGGGCAATAGCACATGAAAATCTGAGAATTAGGCGGAATTCTAATTTTATGGCCCTAAAACGCCGAAAAACGAGTAACGGTCATGGTGAGGTAGGGACTTTGTTCCTTAGGTCGTTTTACTGGTCCAACAAAATTTTAGGCGATTCGGGTCCAGTCGCTAGGGCCCATGCAGAAGGCGTGGGCAATAGCACACGAAAATCTAGGAATAGGGCAGAATTTCAGTTTTATGGACCTAAAACGCTAAAAATCGAGTAACGGTAATGGAGAGGCGGTAAATATTGTTCCTTAGGTTGTTTTGGATGATCCGGTAAAATTTTCGAAAATTCGGGTCCGGTCACCGGGCCCATGCAGAAGGTATAGGATATAGCACACGAAAATCTAGCAATCGGGCAGAATTAGTGTTTTATGATCCTAAAATGCCAAAAACGAGGAACGGCCGTAGAGAGGCGGTGACTATTATTCCTTAGGTTGTTTTTGATGGGCCGACAAAATTTTAAGATATCCAGGTCTGATCGCCCTGGCCCATGTAGAAGGCGTGGGCTACAGCACACAAAAATCTGGGAATTAGGCAAAATTCTAGTTTTATGGCCCTAAAATGCCAAAAAACGAGTAACGGTCATGGCGAGGCGATGACTATTGTTCCTTAGATCGTTTTTGATTGGCCAAAAAATTTTAGGTGATCCGAGTTCGGTCACCCTGGGCCATACGAAAGGCGTGGGCTATAGCATACGAAAATCTGGGAATATGGCGGAATTCCAGTTGTGTCGCCCTAAAAAGCCAAATAATGCGTAACGATCATTGCAAGGCAGTGACTATTTTTCCTTAGATCGATTTTGATGGTCCGAATAAATTTAAGGCGATCCGGGTCCGGTCGTGGGGCCCATGCAGAACGCTTGGTCTATAGCACATAAAAATCTAGGAATCGGGCAGAATTCTCGTTTTATGGTCCTAAAAAGCTAAAAATCAGTAACAAATATGGCGAGGTGGTGACTATTATTCCATAGGTCATTTTACATGGTCCTGCAAAATTTTAGGCGATCGAGTAGGGGCACCCGAGCCCATGCAGTAGGCGTGAGCTATATCACATAAAAATCTTAAAAATTTGGAGAAATTCCAATTTTATGGCCCGAAAACGCCAAAAAATGAGTAACGATCATGACGAGGTGGTGACTATTGTTCCATAGGTCGTGTTTTATGATCCAGCAAATTTTTAGGCAATTCGGGTCTAGTCGCCCACACCCATATAGAAGGCGTGCGCTTATAGCACACGAAAATCCGGGAATCAGGTGGAATTCCAATTTTGTGGCCCGAAAACACTAAAAAACGAGTAACGATCATGGTGAGACAGTGACTATAATTCCTTAGGTCGTATTTAATGGTCCGAAAATTTTTTAGGCGATTCGAGTCTGGTCGCCTAGGTCCATGCAGAAGGCATGGGCTATAGCACACGAAAATCTAAGAATCGGGCGGAATTCCAGTTTTATGGCCATAAAACGAGGAATGATCATGGCGCGGGGGTGACTATTATTCCTTAGGTAGTATTTGATTGGCCAGCAAAATTTTAGGCGATCCGGGTCTAGTCGCTTGGGCCCATGCAGAAGGCGTGGTATAACACACGAAAATATAGGAATAGGGCAGAATTTTAGTTTTATGGACCTAAAATGCTAAAAATCGAGTAACGGTTATGGCGAGGCAGTAAATATTGTTCCTTAGGTTGTTTTGGATGGTCCGGTACAATTTTGGACAATTCGGGTCCGGTCGCTCGGGCCCATGCAGAAGGCATAGGTAGCACATGAAAATCTAGGAATCGGGCAGAATTAGTGTTTTATAGTCCTAAAATGCCAAAAACGAGGAACGATCATAGAGAGGCGGTGACTATTATTCCTTAGGTCATTTTTGATGGGCCGACAAAATTTTAAGATATCCAGGTCTAATCGCCCGGGCACATGTAGAAAGCGTGGGCTACAGCACACGAAAATCTGGGAATCAGGCAGAATTCTAGTTTTATGGCCCTAAAATGTCAAAAAATGAGTAACGGTCATGGCGAGGCAGTGACTATTGTTCCTTAGATCGTTTTTGATTGGCCAAAAAGTTTTAGGTGATCCGAGTCCGGTCACCCTGGGCCATACGAAAGGCGTGGGCTATAGCACACGAAAATCTGGGAATATGGCAGAATTCCAGTTGTATCGCCCTAAAAAGCCAAATAACGCATAATGATCATTGCAAGGTAGTGACTATTTTCCTTAGATCAATTTTGATGGTCCGGCTAAATTTAAGGCGATCCGGGTCCGGTCGTGGGGCCCATGTAGAACGCTTGGTCTATAGCACATAAAAATCTAGGAATCGGGTAGAATTCTCGTTTTATGGTCCTAAAAAGCTAAAAATCAGTAACAGATATGGCGAGGTGGTGACTATTGTTCCATATGTTATTTTACATGGTCCTACAAAATTTTAGGCGATCGAGTAGGGGCACCCAAGCCCATGCAGAAGGCGTGAGTATATCACACAAAAATCTTGAAATCTGGAGAAATTCCAATTTTATGGCCCGAAAATGCCAAAAAATGAGTAACGGTCATGACGAGGTGGTGACTATTGTTCCATAGGTTGTGTTTTATGATCCGGCAACATTTTAGGCAATTCGGGTCTAGTCGCCCACACCTATACAGAAGGCGTGCGCTTATAGCACACGAAAATCCGAAAATTGGGCGGATTCCAATTTTGTGGCCCAGAAATACTAAAAAGCGAGTAACGATCATAGAGAGACAGTGAGTATTATTCCTTAGGTCGTATCTAATGGTTCGGTTAAAGTTTAGGCGATCCGGGTCTGGTCGCCTCGGCCCATGCTGGAGGCGTGGGCTATAGCATACGAAAATCTAAGAATCGGGCGGAATTCCAGTTTTATGGCCATAAAACGAGGAATGATCATGGTGAGGTGGTGACTATTGTTCCTTAGGTAGTATTTGATTGGCCAGTAAAATTTTAGGCGATCTGGGTCTGGTAGCTCGGGCCTATGCAGAAGGCGTGGGCTATAGCAAATGAAAATGTGGGAATCTGCCAGAATTCCCATTTTATGGCCCTAAAACGCCAAAAAAAAGAGTAATGGTCATGGCGAGGCGGTGACNTCGCCCGAGCCCTTGCAGAAGGCGTGGGCTATAGCACACGAAAATATGGAAATTACACGGAATTCTAATTTTATAGCCCTAAAATGCCAAAAACAAGGAACGATCACGGCGAGGCGATTATTATTGTTCCATTGGTCGTTTTTGAAGCTCCGACAAGATTTTAGGCAATCCGGGTTCGATCATCGCGGCCTATGCAGAAGGCGTGTCCTATACCACAAGAAAAAATGGAAATCGGGTGGAATTCCAATTTTATCGCCCTAATACACTAAAAAATAAGTAACACTCATGCACATGCGGTGACTATTGTTCCTTAGGTTGTTTTGGATGGTCCGGTAAAATTTTGGACAATCCGGGTCTGGTCGCCCAGGCCCATGCAGAAGGCGTGTGTTATGCTATATGAAAATCTGGGAATCAGACGGAATTCCAGTTTTATGGCCTTTAAATCCCAAATACGAGTAACAATCATGGCGAGGTGGTGACTATTGTTAGTTAGGTCATTTTTGATGGTCTTGCAAAATTTTAGACGATCCGAGTCCGGTCACCCGGGCCCATGCAGAAAGCGTGGGCTAGCACACACAAATCTGGGAATAAGGCAGAATTCTTATTTTATGGTCCTAAATTCCCCAAAAACGTAGAACAGTCATAGTAAGGCGGTAACTATTGTTTCTTAGGTTGTTTTTGATGGGCCTGCACGATTTTAGGCGATCCAGGTCCGGTCTCTGAGGCCCATGCAAAAGGTGTTGGCTATAGCACACGCAAAAATTCCAGTTTTAAGGCCCTAAAATACCAAAAAATGAGTAACGGTCATGGCAAGGCGGTGACTATTGTTCCTTAGGTAGTTTTTTATGGTCCGGCAAAATTTTAAGTGATCCTGATCCAGTCACTAGGGCCCATGCAGATGGCATGGGCCATAGCACACGAAAATCTGGGAAGCAGACAGGATTTTACTTTTATGGCCCTAAAATGCCAAAAAATGAGGAATGGTCACTGCGAGGCGGTGACTATTTTGCCTTAAGTTATCTTTGATGGTCCGCAATTTTTTAGGTGATCCGTGTCTGATCATCCAGGCCCATACAGAAGGCGTGGCTATAACACACGAAAATCTTGGAATCGGGCGTAACTCCATTTTATGGCTCTAAAACGCAAAAAAATGAGTAACAATCATGGTAAGGCGGTGACTATTGTTCCTTAGATTATTTTTGATGGTCCAAAAATTTTTTAGGCGATCCGGGTCTAGTGGCCCGAGCCCATACAGAACCCTTAAGCTATAACACACGAAAATCTGGGAATCGGGTGAAATTCCTCTTTTTATGGAGCTAAAACGCAGAAAACGAGTAACGATCATGGAGAGACGGTGACTATTGTTCCTTAGATCGTTATTGATGGTCTAGCAAAATTTTAGACGATCCGGGTCCGGTCTCCCGGGCCCATGCAGAAAGCGTGGGCTATAGCACACGAAAATCTGGGAATAAGGAGGAATTCTTATTTTATGGTCCTAAATTCCCCAAAAACGCAGAACAGTCATAGTAAGGTGGTGACTATTGTTTCTTAGGTTGTTTTTGATGGGCCTACACGATTTTAGGCGATCCAGGTCCGGTATCTGAGGCCCATGCAGAAGGTGTGGGCTATAGCAGACGCAAAGTTCGGTAAAATTTTGGACAATCCGGGTCTGGTCGCCCAGGCCCATGCAGAAGGCATGCGTTATGCTATATGAAAATCTGGGAATCAGACGGAATTCCAGTTTTATGGCCTTTAAATCCCAAATACGAGTAACGATCATGGCGAGGTGGTGACTATTGTTAGTTAGGTCATTTTTGATGGTCTTGCAAAATTTTAGACGATCCGAGTCCGATCGCCCGGGCCCATGTAGAAAGCGTGGGCTATAGCACACACAAATCTAGGAATAAGGCAGAATTCTTGTTTTATGGTCCTAAATTCCCCAAAAACGTAGAACAGTCATAGTAAGGCGATAACTATTGTTTCTTAGGTTGTTTTTGATGGGCCTACACGATTTTAGGCGATCCAGGTCCGGTATCTGAGGCCCATGCAGAAGGTGTGGGCTATAACTGGAATTCTGACTGATTCCCTTATTGTCGTGTGCTATAGCTCACACCCATCAAAAATGACCTAAGCAACAAAGGTCCTCGCCATAATCGTTATTCGTTGTTTGGCGTTTTAGGGATATACAACTAGAATTCCGCCAGATTCCCAGATTTATATGGGCTATTGTCCACACCTTCTGCTTGGGCCCGGGCGATCAGACCCGGATAGCCTAAAATTTTACTGGACTATCAGAAATGACTTAAGGAACAATAGTCACCGCCTCTCCATGAATGTTACTCATTTTTTGGCGTGTTAGGTCCATACAACTGGAATTCCGCTTGATTCCCAAATTTTCTTGTTCTATAGCCACGCCTTCTACATGGGCCCGGACAATCGGACCGGGATCGCCTAAAATTTTACTGGACCATGAATAACGACCTAAGGAACAATAGTCATTGCCTCGTTATGACCGTTCCGTATTTTTTGGTATTTTAGGGCCATAAAACTAGTATTTCGCCTGGTTCCTAGATTTTCTTGTGTTATAGCACTCTCCTTCTGCATGAGCCTTGGCTACCAGACCCGTATCGCCAAAATTTTTGTGGACCATCAAAAATGACCTAAGGAACACTAGTCACCGCCTCGCCGTTACCGTTTCTCATTTTTGGTATATTAGGGCGATAAAACTGTAATTCACTCGATTCCTAGATTTTCATGTGCTATAGCCCACGCCCTTCTGCATGGACCCGTGAAACCGGACCCGGATTGTCTAAAATTTTACCATACTATAAAAAATGACCTAAGAAATAATAGTCACTGCCTCTCCATGACCGTTATTCGTTTTTGGCGTTTTAGGGCCGTAAAACTAGAATTGCCCCTGATTCCCAGATTTTCTTGTGCTATAGCCCACGTCTTCTGTATTGGCTTGGGCGACCAAACCCGGATCGCCTAAAAGTTTGTTGGACCATAAAAACAACTTAAAAATAATAGTCACCGCCTCTCCATGACCGTTGCTCATTTTTGGTGTTTTAGGGCCATAAAATGGGAATTCCGTCCGATTCCAGGTTTTCGTGTGCTATAGCCACGCCTTCTGCATGGACCCGGGTGACCAGACCTGAATCGCCAAAAATTTTGGCGGACTATAAAAAATGACCTAAGGAACAATAGTCACTGCCTCACCATGACCGTTACTCATTTTTTTGGCGTTTTTGGCAATAAAATTTGAATTACACCCGTTTCCTAATTTTCGTGTGCTATAGCCCACGCCTTCTGCATGGGCCCGGCGACCGGACCCGGATCAACATTTAGCCGGACCATTAAAAATGACCTAAGGAACAATAGCCATTGTCTCGCCATGACCTTTACTCATTTTTTAGCAATTTAGGGCCATACAACTAGAATTCTGTCCGATTCCAAGATTTTCGTGTGCTATAGCCCACGTTTTCTGCATGGCTCCGGGCGTCGGACCTGAATCGCCTATTAATTTATTCGGCCCACAAAAAATGACCTAAGGAACATTATTCATCGCCTTGCCATGACTGTTTGTTGATTTTTGGCGTTTTAAGGCCATAAAACTAGAATTCCGTCTGATTCCCAAATTTTCGTATGCTATAGCTCATGACATCTACATGGGACCAGGCATCTGGACCCGAAGCGCCTAAAATTTTACCGGACCATCAAAAATGACCTAAGGAACATTAGTCATTGCCTAGCCATGACCATTCCTCTTTTTTAGCGTTTTAGGACCATAAAGCTGAAATTCCGATCCACCCGATTCCAAAATTTTCGTGTGCTATAGCCTACGCCACCTGCATGGGTCCGAGCGTCCGGACCTGAATTGCCCAAAATTTTGCCGGCCTATCAAAATCGACCTAAGGAACATTAGTCATCGCCTCGCCATAACTGTTCCTCGTCTATTTGCGTTTTAGGTCTATAAAATTCAAGTTCCGTTCGATTCCCAGATTTTCATGTGTTATAGCCCACGCCATCTACATGAGTCCGGGCGTTCCAGACTCGAATCGGCTAAAATTTTGCCGGCCCATCAAAGACGACCTAAGGAACATTATTCATTGCCTCTCCATGACCGTTCCTCATTTTTTGGCATTTTAGGGCCCTAAAACTGGAATTTCGCCCTATTCTCAGATTTTCGTATGCTATAGCCTACTCCATCTGCATGGGTCTGCCCGTCCGGACCCGAATCGCCTAAATTTTTGCTAGCCCATAAAAAATGACCTAAGGAACATTAGTATTTGTCTTGCTATGACCTTTCCTCGTTTTTAGCGTTTTAGGCCATAAAATCGAAATTTTGCCCGATTCCCAAATTTTCGTATGCTATAGCCCACGCAATCTGCATGGGTCCGGGCGTCAGAACTCGAATCGACTGAAATTTTGCCAACACATCAAAGACTACCTAAGGAACATTATGTATCTTCTTGCCATGACCGTTCCTCGTTTTTTGCCGTTTTAGGGCCATAAAACTAGAATTTCGCCCCATTCCCAGATTATCGTGTGTTATAGCCTAAGCCATCTGCATGGGTATGGGCATCCGGACACCAATCGCCTAATATTTTGCCAGCCTATAAAAATCGACCTAAGAAACATTAGTCATCACCTTGCCATGACCTTTCCTCGTATTTTGGCGTTTAAGGGCCATAAAACTAGAAATTTGCCCGATTCTCAAATTTTCGTGTGCTATATCCCACGCTATCTGCACAAGTCCGGGCGACCGAACCCGAATCGCCTTAAATTTTGTCGGCCCATCAAAAACGATCTAAGGAACGATAGCCATCGATTCACCATGACCATTCATCATTTTTTGGTGTTTTAGGCCATAAAACTTGAATTTCGCATGATTCCCAACTTTTTGTGTGCTATAGACCGCGCCATCTGCATGGGTCCGAGCGACCGGATCCGAATCAGCTAAAATTTTGTAAGCCCATAAAAAATGACCTAAGGAACATTCGTCATCGCGTCGTCATGACTGTTTCTCCTTATTTGGCATTTTAAGGCCATAAAACTATAATTTCGCCGGATTCCTAGATTTTCGTGTGCTATAGCCCACGCCATCTACATGGGTTCGGGCACCCGGACCCCAATCGCCTAAAATTTTTCCGGTCCATAAAAAATGACCTAAGAAACATTAGTCATTGCCTCTCTATGACAATTCCTCGTATTTTGGCATTTTAGGGCCATAAAACTAAAATTATGCCCGATTCTCGGATTTTCGTGTGCCATAGCCCATGCTATCTGCATAGGTCGGGGTGACCGGACCCGAATCGCCTTACATTTTACTGGGCCATCAAAAACGATCTAAGGAACGATAGTCATCGGTTCGCCATGACCGTTCCTCATTTTTTGACGTTTTAGGGCCATAAAATTGGAATTCAACTCGATTCCTAGATTTTTATATGCTATAGCCCACGCCGCCTGCATGGGTCCGGGCGACCAGACTCGAATCGTCTAAAATTTTGTCGGCCCATCAAAAACGACCTAACGAACATTATTCATTGCCTCGCTATGACTGTTCCTCGTTTTTAGCATTTTAGGGCCATAAAAATGAAATTCCGCCCGATTCTAAGATTTTTATGTGCTATAGCCCACGCCATCTGCATAGGTCCGGGCGTCCGGACCCGAGTCACCTAAAAATTTACGAACCCATCAAAAACAGGCAAAGGAACATTAATCATCGCCTCGCAATGACATAATAACAGATGCAAATAGTAAATCGAGGTACCCTTCTATAACAAATTTGAACCTTCTATCTATTTTTGTGCCGTTAGTTGGCCTACTCTTTCCAGCAATTGCAATGGCTTCTTTATTTCTTCATGTTCAAAAAACTAAGATACTTTAAACCCGCTGGGACCCAATCTCATTCATTTTTTTTTGAAAATGCGGACTTGTATCATAACACAAAAATCTATCGTTCCATATATTTTGGCATTTTAGGGCCATAAAACTAAAATTCCGACCAATTTCCATATTTTTGTGTGCTAGAACCTACGCCATCTGCATGCATCCGGGCGACCGGACCGGAATCGCCTATTTTTGCCGGCCTATCAACAACGATCTAAGGAACAATAGTCATCATTTTTCCATGACCATTCCTCGTTATTTGGCATTTTAGGGCCATAAAACTGAAATTCTGACTGATTCCCAAATTTTCGTGTGCTAGCCCACGCCCATCTGCATGCATCAGGGCGACCGGAGCCCGAATCGCCTAAAATTTTGTCGGCCCGCCAAAAATAACCTGAGAAAAAATAGTCATCGCTTCGCCATGACCATTCCTTATTGTTTGGTGTTTTAGGGCCACAAAATTGGAATTTCGCACGATTCCCAGATTTTCGTGTGCTATAGACCACGCCCTTCTGCATGCATCTGAGCGACCAGAACCGAATAAACTAAAATTTTATCGGCCCATCAAAAATGGCCTAAGGAACAATATACAGCGATTCGCCATGATCGCTCCTCGTTTTTTGGCGTTTTAGGGCCATAAAACTTGAATTCCCCTGATTTCCAAATTTTCACGTGCTATAGCCCACGCCCATCGGCATGCATCCGGGCGATCGGACCCGAATCGACTAAAATTTTGTCGGCCCATCAAAAATGACCTAAGGAACAATAGTCATCGCTTCGACATGACTGCTCCTCTTTTTTGACGTTTTAGCGCCATAAGAATGGAATTTCGCTCGATTCCTAAATTTTCGTGTGTTATTGCCCACGCCCATCTGCATGTATCAAGGCGACCAGACCCGAACAGCCTTAAATTTTTCGGCGCATGAAAAACGACCTAAGGAACAATAGTCATCGCTTCGCCAAGACCGTTCCTCATTTTTTGGTGTTTCAGGGTCATAAAACTGGAATTCCGCCTGATTCTCATATTTTTGTGTGCTATAGCCCAGGCAATCTACATGCATCCAGGCAACCGGACCTGAATCGCCTAAAATTTTGTTGGCCCATCAAAAACAACCTAAGGAACTATAGTCATTGGTTCGCCATGACCGTTCCTCTTTTTTGGCGTTTTAGGATCAAAAATTGGAATTCTGCCCAATTCCTAGAATTTCGTGTGCTAACTGCATCCATCCAGGCGACCGGACCTGATTCGCCCAAAATTTTTGCCGACCCTTCAAAATCGACCTAAGAAACAGTAGTCATCGCTTCGCCATGACCATTCATCATTTTTTGGCGTTCTAGAGTCATAAAACTGGAATTCCGCTCAATTCATAGATTTTTGTGTGATGTAGGCCACACTATTTACACGCATTCGGGTGATTGGACCTGAATCGCCTAAATTTTGCTTGCCCATAAAAAATGACCTATGGAATAATAATCATTGCTTCGCCATGACCATTCTTTATTTTTTGGCATTTTAGTGCCATAAAACTGAAATTTTGCCGTTTTTCGTGTGCCATTTGCATGCATCCGGGCGACCAGACCCGAATCGCCTAAAATTTTGTTGGCGCATTAAAAATGACCTAAGGAACAATAGTCCTCGCTTCGTCAATACCATTCCTCATTTTTTGGAATTTTAGGACCGTAAAACTCGAATTCACCTAATTCCCTGATTTTCGTATGTTATAGCCCATGCCATCTGCATGCATCGGGGCAACTGAACTCGAATTGCCTAAAATTTTGTCAGCCCATCAAAAACGACCTAAGGATCAATAGTCATCGTTTCGCCATCACCGTTTCTCATTTTTTGGCATTTTGGGGCCATAAAACTGAAATTCCGCCCGATTCCCAGATTTTCGTGTGCTATAGCCCACGCCCATTTGCATGCATCCATACGACCGAACCCGAATTGCCTAATCTTTTACCGGCCCATCAAAAATGATCTAAGGAACAATAGTCATCGCTTATACCATGACCGTTCTTCTTCTTTTTGGGGGCATTTTAGGGCCATAAAAGTGGAATACTATCTGATTCCCATATTTTCATATGTTATAGCCCACGCCATCTGTACGTATACGGGCGATCGGACCAGAATCGCCTAAAAAATTTTGGTCCATAAACGACCTAAGGAACAATAGCCACCGCTTCTCCATGACCGTTCCTTATTTTTTTGTTGTTTTAGGATCGTAAAACTAGAATTCCACCCGAATCCCACGTTTTCGTGTGCTATAACCCACGCCCGTCTGCATGCATCCGGGCGACCAGACCCCAATCACCTAAAATTTTGCCAGCCCACCAAAAACAACCTAAGGAAAAACAATTATTGCTTCTCCATGATCGTTCCTTATTTTTTGGCATTTTAGGGTAATAACATTGAAATTTCGTCTGATTTCCAGATTTTCGATCTGCATGCATCCGGGCGACTGAACTCGAATCGCCTAAAATTTTATCGGCCCATCAAAAATAACCTAAGAAACAATAGTCACCGCTTCGCCATTACTGTTCCTCATTGTTTGGTGTTTATGACGATAAAACTGGAAATCTGCCCGATTCGAAAATTTTCGTGTGCTATGCCCACGCCATTTGCATGCATCCGGGCAACCGAACTCGAATCGTCAAAAAATTTGCCAGCCCATCAAAAGTGAGCTAAGAAACAATAGTCGTCGCTTTGTCATGACCATTCCTCATTTCTTTGGCGTTTTAGGGCCATAAAACTGGAATTTCGCCCAACTTCTAGATTTTCGTGTGCTATAGTCCACGCATCTGCATGCATCCGGGCGACCGGATCCCGATCGCCTAAAATTTTATCGGCCAATCAAAAATGACCTAAGCAACAATAGTCATCGCTTTGACATGATTGTTCCTTATTTTTTGGCATTTCAGGATCATAAAATTGGAATTCTGTCCGATTTCCAGATTTTCGTGTGTTATAGCCCACGCCATCTGCATGCATCCGGACGATCGGACCCGGATCGCCTAAATTTTTGCCGAGCCGTGAAAAATGACCTAAGGAACAACAGTCATCGCTTCGCCTTGACCGTCCTCGTTTTTGGCGTTTCAGGGCCATAATATTGGAATTCAAGACGATTTTTAATTTTTTGTATGTCAATGTTCACGCCATCTTCATGAATTCGAGTGACGGGCTCGAATTAGCCTAAAATTTTGTGGTTGACATAATAGGGCTGGCCTAAAAGTTAGTTGATAAATTGGATATAGTTTTGTGAGCAATATTTACCCTGACTAATATTATTTTTTGGTGTTTCAGAGTCATAACATGGGAATTAATAATTATGTCTATTTCATGTGTTTATATACATGATACTTTCTGAATTTGGTTGACGAACTCCGATTGGCCTATAAATTAGTGGATCCATCGGATACAGCTTTTTGAGCAGTACTCACTATGACTAATATTATTTTGGCGTTTTGGAATCTAAAACAGGAATTAATGATTATGTTAATTTTTTCGTGTGTTCATATACAAGATGATTTTCTTGAATTTGGTTGATGGACTCGGTCTAAAAATTGGTGGATCTATCAGATACGACCTTGTGATCAGTACCCACCATGACTAACATCATTTTTTGGTATTTTTGGATCATAAAATAGAAATTAATGATTACATCCATATTTCTGTGTGTTTATATACATGATGATTTTCTGAATTTTGTTAATGGACTCTAATTGGCCTAAAAATTGGTGGATCCATCGGATACGGCCTTGTAAGCAATACTCACCATGACTAACGTTGTTTTTTTTTACGTTTCAGGGTCATAAGAATATTGTGCACGGCCATATGAAACCTACTCGTGCTATGCACGACCATTTGGATCCTATCGATGCTCACAAAATTGACGGGCTCATATTGACCTGAAATTTGGTGGATCAATCGGAACGGCATAGTGACTAATACTCATCGCTTCGTCAAGACTAACATTATTTTTCAGCGTTTGGGGTTCATCACTACAGAAAAACACGAAAATTTGAATGGATACAGCCACGATGGACGCTTCCCAGACTCACATGGTAACTCTGTCCACTGAGGCTTAGGTAGATGGGAATTGGGAAGCAATCAGCAAACGTAAGCGTTTTTTGTCTCTGGTTGGATTTGAACCCTAGACTCCAAGGTTTTCACTCACTTCATTAACTACTAGGCGTTTAGGCCACACCACTGAGGCTTAGGTAGATGTGTACTTGTTGAAAAAACTTTTCTTTATCCTGACTTAAATGTGTACTTATATACTAATGCAAATCGCGAGAACCTTGGCTTTCATCCAAATGAAAGAAAGAATCTGCTTAAGTTTCTTCTAGTTAATGTATGTGTAATGAATCATGAATTGTTGTTTCCGATTTCAGTAATGCAATTTATACGGTTTAACTTTTACTTTTATCAGAGAGATCCTTGGCCTTCGTCCAGATGAAAGAAAGAATCTGCATATATTCTGTTGGGCACATGTCCATGTTGTCCGGCCAAAGGCCCAATGGCCTAATCCTATTCTTTTTTGGTTTCCATTCCTATTCGGAATTGGATTCGGGTTTTGTTCCTATTTAGAGTTGGTTTTGGCTTTAAGAGAAAGCACCACTCATGATCTATAAATAGGACAACCTTGGAGAATTATTCTATGCTCATTGATGCAAGCCTTTGAAAGACTTAAGCACATAAGAGTGGTTTAGAGAGAGCTTTCATCAAGAGAGAAGAGAGAAGAAAAGTATTTGTTTTGCTGCAGAATTTTATTCCGACCAGCCAACTTCAGATCACGTTTTCCGATTCATTAACCGTTGGATCGGGCTGAAATTTTGACTGAGTGTTCGTAACATCTTGATCTTGGATTTGAACAGTGGAGATCGGATTTGGAGGCTTGTAGCATCTGATTTTGAGCCTCAAACAGCAGCTTCATTTTTGTGGATTATACTCTTTCTTCAATTAATTAGTTGTTGCTCTTGTTACTATTGTTGCTCCGTGTTTGGCCCTTGTTGTGTAGCTAATTTGGAGAACTTTTGTAACCCTCTTATTATTATAGTGGAGCTTTTTGGATCTTTGTGATCCAGTGGTTTTTACCTTCGGTTTGAAGGGTTTTCCACGTTAAAATTTGGTGTTCTTTATCTTCTTTATTTTCGGGTTTGCCTCTTCCTCAACATAACAGTGGTATCAGAGCCTTGGTTATTTATCCGGGTTATTACGGAATGGAGGCGAATATGAGCAAGATGGTATGTTTAAATGGGAGAAATTATAATATTTGGAGAAGTAAGATGAGACTTGTTGTTCGTGAAAAAGATGCATCTACCCGTTTTTTCAGCTCATAAACCCGAGAGTATATCCGATGAAGATTGGGATTTCGAGCACGAACAAGTATGTGGATATATACAGCAATTGGTTGAAGATAATGTTCGCAACCATATTGTGAATGAGACACATGCGAGATCATTGTGGGAAAAGCTAGAGACTCTTTATGCTTTAAAAATCGGGAACAACAAATTGTTTCTGCTAAAGCAATTGATGACCTTTAAATACAAGGAAGGCAGCCCTATCCTTGATCACATAAATGATTTCAGGGCGTCCTTGGTCAGCTATCTGGAATGGGAGTTAATTTTGATGATGAGATACAAGGACTTTGGCTTCTTAATACTCTGCCAGACTCTTGGGAACTCTTCGTGTTTCTTTGACAAATTCAGCTCCTGGAGGTAATAAACTTATTAGAAGTCGTGATGCAATATTCTTTGAAGACCAAACTATTGAAGATATTGACAAAGCTAAGAAGATAGATTCTCAGAGTAATGAGAGCTTAGTTGATATTGATCCAGTTTCAATTGCTAAGGCACCTATTACACATGAAGGAACCCAAGACAATGATGGAGATAGTGATCTAGATCAAAATGATCATCATGGTATAGATGTTATGGATGCTCCAGTTGATGAAGTTGTGGTTGATCAACAACCAATTCCTGCACAGGTAACTATTTCGAATGCTCCTGAAACCTCTCTTAGAAGATCTACAAGGGAGAAGCAAAAATCCATGCGCTATCCTCCTGATGAGTATGTACTTTTGACTGACATGGGAGATCCTGAGAACTTAGTAGTTAAGCTTGCAGATAAGCATGCGCTTTGCAGAAAATTGGCAGGCACGAAGCCTATCAATAGTTCCTCTACTTGAAGACACATTTGGCCCCTTGGCTGGAGGGGGAGTTTGTTGGGCACATGCCCATGTTGTCCAGCCAAAGGCCCAATGGCCTAATCCTATTCTCTTTTGGTTTCCATTCCTATTCGGAATTGGATTCGGTTTTTATTCCTATTTAGAGTTGGTTTTGGCTTTAAGAGAAAACACCACTCATGATCTATAAATAGGACAAACTTGGAGAATTATTCTATGCTCATTGATACAAGCCTTTGAAAGACTTAAGCACATAAGAGTGGTTTAGAGAGAACTTTTATCCAGAGAGAAGAGAGAAGAAAAGTATTTGTTTTGCTGCAGATTTTTATTCCGACCAGCCAACTTCAGATCATGTTTTCTGATTCGTTAACCGTTGGATCGGGGGGAAATTTTGACTGAGTGTTCGTAACATCTTGGTCTTGGATTTGAACGGTAGAGATCGGATTTGGAGGTTCGTTGCATCTGATTTCGAGCCTCAAACAACAGCTTCATTTTTGTGAATTATACTCTTTCTTCAATTGATTAGTTGTTGCTCTTGTTGCTATTGTTGCTCCGTGTTTGGCCCTTGTTGTGTAGCCAATTTGGAGAACTTTTGTAACCCTCTTATTATTACAGCGGAGCTTTTTGGATCTTTGTGATCCCGTGATTTTTACCTTCGATTTGAAGGGTTTTTCACGTTAAAATTTAGTGTTCTTTATCTTCTTTATTTTCGGGTTTGCCTCTTCCTCAACATAACATATTCTTCTAGTTAATGTATTATCACATGATTAATTATTTTCCCCTTTTCTTACTGCAGCACACTTTAAATGCTAAATTTGCATTTATTTCTGATTATAATCAAGTAAGAATATGAGAGGAACTCATAATAACTACATACCATGGAAGGAATGATGAAAAATAACATGGTCAGGTTAAATTTCTGATGACCTATGACGGTTAAAGATACAATTTTCTTTACAGCCTGGTTAAAAAAAAAAGAATAATGCTTTTTCGCTTCTTGTTTAATGAGATGTTTAGCGTAAAAATAGCAAGGGCTAGCTAATTTTCGGACAGGTAACTGAAAATACCGTTTGCAAAATCAGTGAAAAATAACTACTATTTTACTGCAACGCGGAAAATTTCAGCATAATATACTCGAGAATGGAGCACCTGTGTATGAAATTCCAGCATATTATGCTAGAACTCCAATATATTATTATGCTGGAACTCCAGTATATTATGCTGGAAATTCACATGTAAAAAATTCAAACCCAAACGAACTAATGTGCTACTTTACTTTTTTACACAAAATAATATTAAAATTTGTGCTCCATAACTAAAAAGAAAATACTCTTTTTTTGGTTGAAAAAGAAAGTACTATTTCTACAACATGAAAATAAAGTACTTATTTTGTTAAATGAAAGAAAATATTTTTTCTACATCATGAAAACAAAGTACTTTTTTGTTAAAATGAAAAAAAATACCTTTTTTATATCATAAAAAGAAATACTCTTTTGTTGAAATGAAAAAAATACTCTATCTATTACATAAAACGAAAGTACTATTAGCATTGGGGTGGAAGGTCGGGGTGGGGTGGGTTGGTGGGGATGGGGAATAGAGTAGGGAAGGTTGAAAAAGAGTTTTGGTAAATGTTTTCTCTTCTCTTGATAAGAAAAATATCCTCCAATTGGAGAAAAATGAGTCCGTGAGAAAAATATTTTTCAAAACATTTTAAGCCAACCAAATATGAAAATTAAAAAATATGGAAAAATTGGAAAATATTTTCCTTCGTACCAAATACACCCTAAGAATAAAAGGTACACACATCTGTACACATATCCAGCATGTATCTTGTATGCAAGCAACTATTTATATTATATTAAAAGGAGGGTAGTGAAGCACGAGGTTAAGCCAAGTGGCAAGTTAAAAAGAAGCCACTTGGCAATTTTTTGACAATATTAAAAATTTAAATTATAAAAGGAAACATAATTAATGGAAGTAGTAGTTTATAATAATTGTTTTTTACTTATGATACAAATATCTATTTTATTATTAAATATAGATCTAAATCTGAATAATAAATAACATATAGTAGTATAATTTAGTTAACCTGTTTTTGTATAATTATGGTAGGGCGATTTAAATTATGGTAGGGACAAATTATGGTAGGGACGAATTAATCAATTAATTGATCAAGCTTTGTAATTGACTTTATTTTGGTACAATATACATTACTGTAGGTATCTTTAATTAAATTTTTGTGTATAATTCAGATGGTAGGTATCCTTTTTTGAGAAAGAATCGGTTAAAATTTTCGTTTTGTATCTTACAAATTAATTTTAAGTTGAAACAATAATTCTTTATTTATACAAGCTGTGTATCTGACCTTATTTGGGTAAAATATACATTACTGCAGATATCTGTAATTAAATTTTATGTATAATTCAGTTATGGTAGGTATCCTTTTTTTAGAAAGAACTAATTAAAATTTTCTTTTGTATTTTACAACTATATTATATTTTAAAAAATAGTATTAAAAATGAACAAGAGGACAAATTAAAAAGATAAGAAAAATTAAAGCTTGGTGGTTAACAAATATTAATTAACAAAAAAAACGAAGGTTGAAGATTCAAAAAAGCCCAAAGCTAAAAAAATGAAGATCTGTATCTTTTCTTGATCGCACTCGCTCTTACACATTGATTTAAACATACTGTCACGACCCAAAATTCACTAAGGGTCGTGGTGGCGCCGGACATCTCTGTCAGGCCAGCCAACTAAATTATCAATTAATTCCTCTTTTAACACTTTTGAAAATCTAAGGTTTTTCCTTCCATTTTCATAAATAAAAGTTCACTACTTGAATTCAAATTTAAATAATAACAATTAGTACAAATCCGTCGAAACCCATCCCAGAAACCCGATGTCACAAGTACATGAGCAACTATCGATAAGGAAAGTAAAATACAATATCTGTCCGAAATACAGTGGACAGGGAATAAATAATAAAATACTGAAAGGAACTACACTGGCTGCGGGTCGTCTCGAACAATGTAGCTCACCTAGTCCCAGAGTCATCCATGCTGCCACGCCCAGTAGGCTGCTAGAGGTATACATACCTGTGCAACAAAAATGCACAGAAGTGTAGCATGAGTACGTAATCAACGTGTACTCAGTGAGTATCCCGCCTAATCCCGAAGGGGTAGAGACGAGATGGTCAACTTTGACGCTTTCTAACGATCCAATAATGATTCATCCTTAATATGTCCATACTAAACAGTGGATTTATTTTATAAACATGATTCTAATCCAGCTAGAGGAAACAAGTAAACACGTAATTCCTTCATAGGTAAATTTCCATAATTTCTCTTTAAATATAATCCAAATATTTTTAAGCCACAAAAGGGCAATAATAACTTAATGAAGTTCAAGACAACAACACGGACATGCGCAAATCATGCCGAGGTCGACGGCCCGCTCCAACAGAAATGTAAGTTTATGCACTACCGAGGGTCGAGCGGCACGAACCATAGATGCATCTATTCTCACCGAGGCGTTCGGCCCGTTCCATAAATAAACACATATCCTACTCGCGAATCATCCATGCGACGCAGGCACACATAAAACACATGCTCAAGTAGGAAATTAAGAGCTTATCGGGGCTAATCAACCAAATAGACAAATTTCTCTTTTTAACATTTTAGGGAAAATTTAATATTAAATCTCTTTTTAAATTCCTTTACCAATTCAAGGTGATTGAAACACTTCAAACTATCAATGGGTTCACAGTAATCCAAGTATAACATGCTTTTGGGTCCTAACTACCCGGACAATAGCATAATAGTAGCTATGCACGGACTTTCGTCACCTCGTGCGTACGTAGCCCCCACAAATAGGAGCACATAACCAATTTAACTCACCTATGGGGTAAATTCCCCCTCACAAAATTAGAAAGGAGACTCACCTCGCTCCGAAGATCCACAACCGGCATTCTACATTCTTCCGAAGACTTGCACCAACGCACTATGCTCCAAAACTAGCCAACGATCATATAAATCTATTAATATATGCTCAATTATACTTTACAACCCAATTTATAACAATTCCTAACCCCGAACGAAAAGTTGACAAAAATGCCCTCGGGCCCACGTGCCCGGAATCCGAAATTTCTCGAAGATAAAGTTTACATGACCTTAGGAACTCAAATATATGATTTTCTCCTAATTCCATACTCAAAATCGTGGTCAAATTCGAAGAAATGTAAATTCATAGGTTTTCCACCAAAACCCCAAATTTCTATAATTTCCTTGCCTAAATCCATGTATAAACCTTGTATTTAACTCAAAGCTAACATAAATTACTTACCTCATGACAAGTGACGAAAATGGCACCTCCAAGCTGCTCCCCATCGACTCCAATGGAAGAAAAATGGGGTTGAAATGAACTCAACCCCGAACTTAAAACAAGTCTCTGCCTTCAGTCGTTTCCGCTTCTGCGGAAATTTTACCGCTTATGCGGTTCCGCTTCTGCGGCTCCCATACACGTCCAGGCCTTCCGCTTCAGCGGTTCTCCACATCGCAGGTGCGGTCCGCTTCTGCGGAAACCCAACTGCATCTGCGGATCCCTGCAGCTCCAAACAAAACCGCTTCTGCGGTTACTTCCTCGCTTCAGCAGGGTCGCTTCTGCGGTCCCATTTTCGCAGAAGCGGAAATACCACGCCCAGCAACACCAGCCTTCCCAAAAATCCATTTTTCAATCCGTTAATCACCCGGAATCCACCCGAGGCCCCCGGAACCCCAACCAATCCCATAACACATTACGGACTTGCTCGAAGCCTCAAATCACATCAAAAAACGCTAAAACCATGAATTACACCCCGATTCGAGCTTTACGAACTTTGAACTTTCCAACTTCTATTTCCGATGCTTAAGCCTATCAAATCACGTCTGATTAACCTCAAATTTTGCACAAGAGTTGTATTTGACATTACAGACCTACTCCAACTTCCGGAATCGGATTCCGACCCCGATATCTAAAAGTACACTTCCAGTCAAACTTCCCAAAAACCTTCAAATTTCTATCTTTAGCCAAATGGCTTCAAAATGACCTACGGAGCTCTGAATTCACTTCCGATTGCGCCCCCAACTCCAGAATCACCATACGGAGCTGTTCACAGTCTCGGAATCCTAAACGGATATCGATAACACTGAAATGCACTTCAAGCCAAACTTGTGAAATTCTTTCTAAAATGCTAACTTCCACAATAGGCGCCAAAACCCTCCCGGGTTATCCAAAACCCGAACCGGGCATACGCCCAAGCCCGAAATCTTCATACGACCTGCTGGAACCTTCAGATCCTGATTCCAAGGTCGTTTACTCAAAAACCCATTCCTAGTTCATTCTTTCAACTTCAAGCTTCTCAAATAAGAATTCTCTTTCTAAATCAACTCTGAACTTCCCGGAACTTAATTCCGACCACGCGTACAAGTCATAATACTTGAAATGAAGCTGTTCATGGCCTCCGACTGCTGAACGGAGCGCTAGGACTCAAAACGACCGGTCGGGTCGTTACACTACGGATCTTCAATTGTAGCAAATTCTTTCACTGTTTCTGATTGGCAGTCTGGCACTCTCAAAACACTGTTCTTCACCTGATAAACAACATCAATAGCTACAAGTGTTGAACTTGTACCATTATTTTACCTGAATGCAGAGCAAAATGGATTATTAAATAAGTCAACACTAGCTTAGTAGCTTTATCCAAGTAGAAAGGCATGTGCGCTTGTACATCCATTCCAGCAAATGCAAACGTATTTATCATCATTTTAAAAGGCATTTATTGAATGAGACAAGCCATCTTTTTTCATAGGGATCTCTTCTGAAACTTCCCAACTCTAAGAAACCAAATTCATCAAATAACTAAAACTGATGAATACTTCAAACAAGAAGATAAGCAAACACAGTTTAAACCGACACAGTTCAGCAAACACATTTTAAACCCAAAATTTTGGTTTTCCGATTTAACCGAAAACCGAAATACCAATACTATTAACCTTGTCGAATACCAAAATTTAATAATTTATAAATCGCACACCGACCGAATAACCGATTAAACTAACACCGAAAAACCAAAATTTATGGTTCGGCCGGTTTTTTCGGTTCGGCCGGTATTATGCCCACCCCTAGTTTGAGGATAGTAATTTTAATAGATAATACATCAAAAGAACAAATTGATACTCCCGATTCACATGGCTAGAGTAAACATTACTTAAGATTTCAACATTGGCTTTCCGATTTGCATATTTGATTTGTTTGGTAATTATTAAATAAAATACTTTATTTGTCTTTCTCCTTTTGTTTTATCTACATACTTAGTTAGCAACTATCAAAGTTTTCAGATAATTTAGAGAAACTATATATCCAAAGTTCTTTGTATTCACTAATATTTTGAAGCTTTCTTTCTTACCACTTCTTTTAGCTAAAGTTTGTCAATATTTTTTTTTAGATCTGCAATATTCCAAGAGAAAATTTCATTCTCCATGAGACAATGAATTCAACAACCAAAAGAACGTGACCATAAAATCAAAGAAAAATAAAATATGTAGAAAAATAATAATAATTCGCAAAGCACTTGATGCAGAAAATTAATTTAAAAAATCTGTAATAGAGATATTTATCAGAATACATAAAACAAAAGAGATTAGAAGGTACCTTGAGCTCAGAGGCACAACTTTTGGATCCTTTTAGTTTCAGAAAAAATAGCATGCTCATCAGTGTCTTGAGTGACGATACTGAAGAAGATGCGCAACAGCTATGCAACAAAAGAGCCTTAAACTATTTTGATGCTCTTCATTAATTTATTAAAAATATAATGAATCTTTCTCAAGTAGTAATCAAAAGAGAAAGAAGATGAAGTTAATGATAAATATCAGTGTAACCGATCCAGTAGTAAATAGAGATGAATTTTGAGTGTTAGGGTTTCTGTTTATTTTCATTTGTCATTCCTCTAGGATATTGATGAATACAAGACAAAAGAAATAGTTAATTAATATTAAGGATGGAAATGAAAAATAATTTGGAGGGATTTTGAAAGAAGGTCCCGCTCTTGGAATTGTTAGACTTATAGTAAAAGGTGTAAGTTTTAGTGGCAAGATTTTATAAATTGCCGGTAAAAAGTACCTATTCTCGGCAAATATTCAATTGCCACTAATATTGGCTTATACAGAATAAATTAGCAGCAATTAAGCTATTGCCACTAAAAGCCTTTTTTGTTGTAGTGGGACTTGGCTATGGGACTCAAGCACCTAAGTGGGATCTTAAAAGCAAGTATCTTACTCTTCCTAAGAATAAAATCTGCACACACTGTGGAAAGACTGGCCATTACAAAAATGAATGTAATGAAAAAGAAAGGGCCAGTCAAAAGAACAAAGCTTTTATTCAAAAGAAAAATAGGCTGCCTGGGTGGGCTAAAAGGAATTTGATTTACCCCTTTGCCTATAGAAAGGGACTCAAACTAGTTTGGGTTCCTAAGACTAACCCTTGATTTCTTTTTGCAGGTCCAAGTGAAGGGAAGTAGCCAAATATGGTACATGGATAGTGGCTGCTCGAAACATATAACTGGAAGCAAGAACCAGTTCCTTTTACTTGAGGACTTAAAGGGAGGTAATGTCTCCTTTGGTAATGGGAAGAAAGGTGAGATTATTGGGGTTGGAAAGATAGGTAAGACAGACTCGCACTCCATTGAGAATGTCTACTTAATAGATGGCTTGAAATACAGCCTGATCAGTGTGTCACAACTCTATGACAGAGATAACTTTGTAGCATTCACCTCTACCAAATGTTTTGTGATTAATCATATCACTGACAAGATTGTTTTGCAGGGAAAAGGAGTTAACAATATTTACATTGTAGATTTGTCTACCTTGTCAGAAAATGAACTCACCTGCCTAAGTGTGTTGGATAATGATCCCCTCCTGTGGCACAAAAGACTTGGTCATGCCAGTCTAAATCAGCTAAACAAATTAGTCTCTAAGGACTTGGTGATAGGACTACCTAACATCAAGTTCCAGGAAGACAAAGTTTGTGAGGCCTGTGCAAGGGGGAAGCAGGTAAGATCATCCTTCAAAAGCAAGAAAATGGTAAGCACAACCAAGACGTTGGAACTGGTTCATATGGATCTCTATGGTCCAATGAGAACCTTGAGCAGAGGTGGAAAGAAATATGTAATGGTACTTGTTGATTATTACTCTAGATTTACTTGGGTACTATTTCTAGCATCTAAAGATGAAGCATTTGACATGTTTACTGCTTTTGTTAGAAAAACTCAGAAACAACTAGGTAATCAACTTGCATCCATTAGGTCTGATCATGGAACTGAATTTGAAAATGCTAAGTTTGCTGATTCTGTGATGAGCATGGTATAGATCATAACTTCTCTGCCCCTAGGACTCCTCAAAAAAATGGAGTAGTTGAAAGAAAGAACAGGACTCTTGAAGACATGCTATGCTTCTTTCTAGTAAACTGTCCCACAGCTTCTGGGCAGAGGCTGTAAACACTGTATGTTACATTATAAATAGATGCATGACTAGACCTCTTGTAGAAAATACTTCCTATGAGTTACTTAAAGGGAGAAAACCAAATATATCCCATGTTAGGGCATTTGGATGCAAGTGCTTTGTGCACAATAACGGAAAAGACTCCCTAGGTAAGTTTGATCCCAGAAGTGATGAGGGAGTATTCTTGGGATATTCTTCACATAGCAAAGCATATAAAGTGTTCAATAAAAGAACTTTGTGTGTAGAAGAAAGTGTGCATGTTGTGTTTGATGAAACTAACATTCTTTCTGAGAGACAGGAACATGAAGATGAAGCCATTTGACTGGTAAAGGAGTTAAGTGAAGTCTCCGCACAAGTTAAAGTGGCACCAAAAGAAGGAACAGGTGATGGAACAGGTTCTTCCATCTAGGGCAACCTGACAGGGAGAACTGATCAAAGAGGAATTGAAACTAATCCTCTAAAAGAATCTGTTCATGATCTTGTTCCTCAGAAACAGAACATGGGAGAAATATCTAGTAGAAACCAGATGGCTGTGAAACCTCACAAGTATCAAAGTTCTCATCCTATTGAGAACATAATCATTGATCCAACATCTGGAGTCAAAACTAGATCACAATTAAAGAATCTGTGAGCTTTTGATGCTTTCCTATCTATTATTAAACCTAAAAATGTTGTTGAGGCTTTGTAGGATGCATATTGGGTGAATGCAATGCAAGATGAACTCAATCAGTTCGAAAGAAGTCAAGTTTGGCATCTAGTTCCAAGACCCAAGGACAGATCAGTTATTGGTACAAAATGGGTCTTCAGAAACAAACTTGATGAAGATGGAACAGTTACAAGAAACAAGGCAAGACTGGTGGTCCAGGTTACAGCCAAGAGGAGGGTATAGATTATGATGAGACTTTTGCTCCAGTTGCAAGACTAGAGGCAATAAGACTCCTCATAGCCTTTGTAGCACACATGGAATTCACTCTTCATCAGATGGATGTCAAAAGTGCCTTCTTGAATGGCTACCTGAAAGAAGAAGTGTTTGTGAAACAACCTCCAGGGTTTGAGAGCAAGGAATGTCCGAGCATGTGTACGAATTAGATAAGGCTCTCTATGGACTCAAGCAGGCTCCAAGAGCATGGTATGAACGACTATCCAAATTTCTGCTTGAACATGGCTACAAAAGAGGTAAAATTGACAGTACCTTATTCCTAAGGGAAAAAGGTAAGGATATTCTTATGGTACAAATATATGTTGATGACATAATCTTTGGGGCCACCACTGATAAGCTAAGTAAGGATTTTGCAAAGCTAATGGGGAGTGAGTTTGAAATGAGTATGATGGTTGAGCTTAACTTCTTCTTAGGCTTACAGATCAAACAAAGTCCAAATGGAACCATGATCCATCATCAGAAGTATGCAAAAGATCTTATCAAAAAGTTTAAAATGGAAGAATCAAAAGAAATAGACACACCTATTGCAACTGCCACTAAATTAGACATTGATGAACCTGGTTCATCAGTTGATCAAAAGTTGTATAGGGGAATGCTCGGTTCACTCCTATATCTTACTGCCAGCAGACCTGACATTATTTTCAGTGTAGGGCTTTGTTCTCGCTTTCAGGCTAATCCAAAAGAGTCTCACTTGACTGTTGTCAAAAGGATACTCAGATATTTGAAAGGCACCACTGATCTGTGTCTTTGGTATCGTAAAGGTAGTTATTTCAATCTAGTAGGATATGTTGGTGCTGATTATGCAGGTTTCCTTGTGGATAGGAAAAGCACCTCAGGTATGGCTCACTTTCTTGGTTCATGTCTTGTATCATGGGCCACTAAAAAGCAAAATTCAGTGGCCTTATCCAGTGCTGAGGCTGAATATGTTGCTGCTGCATCTTGTTGTGCTCAACTACTATGGATCAAACAGCAGCTGGTAGATTTTGGCATTGAAGTTGGTTGCATTCCTATATTCTGTGATAACACTAGTGCTATAAGTATGACAAAGAACCTCGTTCATCATAAGAGGACTAAGCACATAGATGTTAGACACCACTTCTTGAGAGATAACTATGAGAAAAGATTGATCTCCATAGAATTTTGTGCTACTGATAAACAAATTGCTGACATCTTCACTAAAGCACTGAGTAGAGAAAACTTTAAGAGGAACAGGTTGGAATTAGGGATGATTAAGATCACCTAATAGGTCCAACTCAGAATGCACAATAAAAAAAATTTGGCTAGGAGTTCTAAACATGTGTAAATATCTAGATTAATTCTTACTCAGCTTCATGCTTTAATTAGTATACTCCTGTGATATGTGTTTATATGACTCACTGATCTCTTACAAAATTTTCTCTATTATGGCATATGAGGCATGTTCAAGAGAGTTCTAAATGAAGAACCTGGTTCATCAGTGTGGGTTCATATGAAAGCTCAGGTATGTTTTCTATACTCTGCACAATTAGAAAAATTAATAATTCAATCATGAGCAGAAGTTCTATACTTGTCAAATTCCTAAAGAATTCTATCCGTTAGCATTGAACTAGTTCCGTCCATCTAGAACTCTAAACCGTAATTTTTGCCTAATATCTAGGGAAGCCAAATAGATCATTCAAAATCTGGAACTTTAGGTTGATTAGACTCCTATTTGACCACTCCAAAAGGCTGTCGTTACTTATTAAATGTGTAATCCCCTTTAAACACACATCAATTCTCCAACCTTCATCTTAACTCTAAAACCGTCAAAAATTAGTTGTCATCTTCACTTACCCTCTTCTCCAAAATTTCCAAATGTTGTCAAAGAACCAACGATCATGTCTAACCCACAAGAAAATCCTGGAACTCCTCCACCACCATCTCCCTCAAATTTATCCTCAACCACTCACCCAGTGAATCTCCAAAACCTAGATTACGAAGGGTAAAAATGCTTGCTAGAAAGACTGTGGCATCTGGTGCTCTGATGAAGGCTTTAAATGAAAGGTTGAAAGCAAGCCAAGTGAAAGCAAGCAAAGCTCAAAAATCTGACTCGAGCTCTGAGTCTGAATCCTATCAATCTGCTACTGAGGGGGAAGGACATAGGTCTTCTAACTCTGAAAAAACTCAAGAATTACCTTCCAAGGTAAGTTCACCTGTAATTGAAAATTTAGAGACTAGGTTTGTTCTGGTTGGACCCAATAGGGATGTTGAGTTGCCTGAGATACGTAGGAGTGGAGGTAAAAAGAAGTTAGAAAAAGAAAAAGAGAGAGAGGGTGCATGTGGTGAAGAGAGGAGAACTGGGATAGTGTAGTACCTGCTATTTGTGGGGTTGAACATGAAAAGGTAGAAGCGAGTGGCTTGAAGTCAGGGAGAAGTGGTTCTGAGGAAGCTGCTGAGGGGCTGGTTCATCTGAGCAAACAGAGAGATGAACCTGTTTCATATACTGAAGAGACCCTGGCTGATCTACTGAAAAAGGTTGGGGAAAGCTATGACCCAAAGAAACGCAGAACTCCCACAACAAAAACCCCAAATGTTCCCAAGCCTTCTAAGAAAAGAAAAGCTTCATCCCCAACACCTACTGCCTCTTCAGTGCCTAGGGGTAGAGCCACAAGAAGCACGGTAAAATAGAGTGAAGCTGATCTACAAAAAGCCTTAGAAGAAAGCAAGAAAAAGAAAATGGATAAAGGAAAGGGAAAGATTGCAGAATCCTCAGAGGTTGTTGAGGAAGAGGAGATGGAACTGGTCCATCAAGAAAGGGGTACAACAGTGGAGGTTCTTACACCCAAGTCTAAAAAGCCCAAGACTTCCTCCAAGAAGTCTTCCTCTATGTCTGAAGCTGTTGAACCTTCACTAGCCAAGAGGACAAGATCAGCAGTGAAAAACAAACAATCAAGAATTTCTGATGATGAAGATTGGAGTGGATAAGAAGAAGAATATGATTCTGAGAAGGAACAAGACAATTTTGCCATGTTTGGCAGAAGGAAAATTTTGAAGGGAAGACTATTGAAAGACCTGGTGCAACTAGGAATGGTTAGGTTGGTGGATGCTTTAGCAGCTCAGGGGTGGAAGGACATGGTCCTTCAGATGGATGGTAGGCTTTCCAGGAATGAGCTGATTGAATTTATGGAAAATGTTGTGGTTAAGGATGGCATAGTGAGAAGCCTGGTGAAAGGAGTTCAAGTGCAGTTTGATGCACAGAAACTAGGAGAGATTCTGGACATACCCTCTGAAGGGTTTGATGACTACACAAGGCAAAGGTGGCCTTGCCTGGACTCCCTCCCTACTGCCCTCGAAATCACCAAGAGGTTTTGTGATTCAGAAGAAGTGAGTGAAGCCAGGGCTGTGCAGAAGAGTGAAATGAGGCCTGAGCACAAGGTTGTGTTTGAATTTGTAAACTGTCACGACCCCAGTTCACCCTCCGTGAACATGTCGTGACGGCACCTAGTCCCTACGACTAGGTAAGCCTAACAATGCGGAAGATAAACCATAATTGCGGAAGAAAGTAAATGAAACTGAACTAGTAAAATAAAATGGTGTTTAAGGTGCCACTCGGCACATAACACAACAATTCTCGAAGCTAACAAAATTCCCAAAACCCGGAAACTCACAAATCACAAGCTAAGGGATACATAAGAGGCTCTAACTCAAGAATGTCTATACAAAGGAGAATACTGAAAGGGCTATATTTAATACAGACAGCTGGAAATGGACTCCTTGGTCTGCGGACGTAGCAGATATACCTCGAAGTCTCTACCAATACGCCTCCTTCCAAGGCTGACAGAACTGAGTGGGGGTACCTGTATCTGCACAACAAAAATGTGCAGAAGAGTAGCATGAGCACACCACGGAGAAAAAAAAAGAAAAAAACCAAAACAGTGAATACAAAAACAAAATCCAAAAACAAAAAGAAAACAGTAGAAAAGAAAAAAAAACAAAAACTCTTCCATTGAAGGCTCTTTGTTCTAGTTTGTTTGCATTTGAAACAGCATAAATTTGCTCTTAAGTATTCAGTTGATTGAGGTTTAGCAGCTCTCAAGGTCCTGTGAGTCGTATTTGGTTTGATCCGAATTGGTTGACTGTTTGTTTGCTGGAATCGTTAATTACTGGGTTGATTTTAAGCTGGTGGTGTCATTTTGGGTTTAAAATTTCATTTGCTTTCAATATCAAATCCTCGTGTTGGTTACGAGCTGATCCTTGCTGATTTCCTGCTGTTGTTGCTTTTACTGTTGCTGACTGCTCCTATTTCTCATTGTATTTCCATTACCAGGTACACGTCTTGAATCACACTGTTGTGTAGATTTTCAGCTAAAACATGAATGAAGTGGAAGCTTTTTTTTATGGAATTTCCAGTCGATTTACTGATTTCAATATAGCTTGATTGTAATAATTGGACTGGTGAACTGTTATGTATAATTTGCTCATTTGAACTATTAAGTGAGTGCTTGAGTATTTAGAGATGCATATTAGTCTGTCTTAAAAACATCAATAGATTTGTGTGTGTAATCATAACAATGGATTATTGGATTATTGGACTATAGGAACCTCGCCTTCTTCTCAAATTTGTATGGCTAAGATCTCAATTGTAGCATAGGTAATGCCATTGTATAGGTTGAAATGTGAAATTCAAATATAGAACGTAAGTTCCAAATTCCGATAGATTAGTTGTTTCTCATTACGTTGCTTCATGTATTAGAACAGGTGGTGGTAGAATTTAATGTTAATTGATATTGTTGGGTCTGTTTTGTTTCTCAATCAGCTTTACATCTTTAGTAATGTCCACGAATTCACCAGTAGCAAATAAATAAAATAATATGAGTCTTAAACTATGATTCGAATGATCGATGCTTCCTCAATTTGAATTGGTGAATAATGGGTTTCCTTGTCATAAAGTGTTGAACACACTTCGAGTGACGTGAAGCACTTTCAGTGAATATTTGCTTAAATTGAATTGAAGTTTGGTCTGATTTAATAGTTTGGGCTCAACAACACAGTTTCAGAAGCGTAAGCCTCCGTGCCTCAATGAGTGGCCCAGGTTCAGTTCGAATGCCTGTATACGTTTGGGCATGGGCCAAGGCTTGTGATTGGCCACTCTTTGATGTAGGCCTGAACGAAATTTTCCTTCTAGTTTGCTTTAATACAGTAACCAATTCATTAGGACTCTTTTTATTATTAGAGACAAATAAATATAGAAAATTATAGATTGCTTTAGGATTGGCCTTTAAATAAAAAACGAGATGAGCCTCGCTAAATAAATAAACAAATTGCGGGGCCCTCGATAAATGTTTATACAAATTACCTAGACTTCGGAATGGGCCGTTTAGCAAATTTCACGGCCTTCCCCAAAGATAATAACGCGATAGTCTCTTTAGGCACGCATTTTAAATAATTTTACATTCCTAAATATGGGTGCACATTTATGTGACCCAAATCCAAATCTCAACGAAGTTGAAATATGTCGAAAACCACGGGTGCATTTATGTGACGAGGTTCGAGACGTGTTTTCACGACGTTGCAATTCCCTTAAAATAAATATAATAATAAAAGCGGTTCAAAGTCAAAGGCATATAGGTTAAAACATGTATTAAAATCAAACAAATAAGCCAAATATGACAGTTGAGCGACCGTGCTAGAACCACGGAACCCGGGAATGCCTAACACCTTCTCCCGGGTTAACAGAATTCCTTACTCGGATTTTTGGACTGTTAAATAGAGTCATAATTTCCTTGGTTCGGGAGTCAACCGGTGACTTGGGACACCATTAATCTCTCAAGTGGCGACTCTGAAATCTTAATAATAAATCCCGTTCCGATTGTCCTTTAAGTGGAAAAACTCCTTTACACCCTGCGGGTGTAGGAAAAAGGAGGTGTGACAATAAGCATCTAACATATCCCGCCTTATTACGCTGCATGTGCAAAACATCGATAGCAACAATAGCACGGCAAAGACCTCGTGCAACCCTTCAACAACAACCGCACGGCAGAAACCTCGTGCATCACAGTATCAACAACAGCACGGCAGAAACCTCGTGCATCATAGTATCAATGACCGCACGGCAGAAACCTCGTGCATCACAGTCTCAAGTACCACACAACAAATGACAATATATACAGGAACAAAGCAAGAGAATCAACTCAGGTATTTTCGTTCACCAAAAGACGGTACAACTAACTCATAAGGAATAACCGTAACAGAGAAATACTAAGCGCAATAAGAACAACTCAACAAGAGAGAAATAATACGAAACAACGATTCCATAATACTCAGTTCAACAACAAGGAAGTTAGCATGAATCAAATAATTACAATTAAGGAATATCAACTAAACATAGGATATCTAACTTCTTTCTAATTAAGACCAACTAAATACACAAGAGATCGAAATAATGCTTTCCAGATAAAGGCAAGCAGTTAGGAATGATAATGTGACTATAGAAGGGTAAATGTCTACAGTTAAACAAGTAAAAGTCAATTAGGCAACAAGAATAACCAAAAAGGGCAGATAAATTCCAAGTAAGTCATGTAGAGGTGAAACTAATAACAGGGAACTCAATCGTATCAAGAACAACTTCACATTCGGTGATTACAAGGATCTAAGAGCCTAAAAGGGCAATTTTCCACAAATAAATCTGAGCACGCACTCGTCACCTCGCGTACAACGAATACAATCAACAAAGAAGACTCAAATCCTAAGGGGAAGTCCCCCACACAAGGTTTGGCAAGATACATACCTCGAACCGGCTAAAATCAACTAGCAACCACGTTCTTGCCACGAGTACTCGACTCCAAATGGCCCAAATCTATTCAATTCAATCACACATTGTAAATAACATCTCAAGCATTTGATTCTACTATTTAATTCAAAGCTAAAGCGCGAAATTAGGCAAAATGACCAAAATGCCCCTCAGGCCAACGTCTCGGAATCGGATGAATTTAACATTTTCAGAACCCTCGTACTCTCACGAGTCTAACCATATAAAAATCTCTCAAATCGGAGGTCAAACATCCCTCAAAACTCAATAATTTGGTCTATGAAGTTTTTACCCATTTTTCATTCAAAATCTAAAATTAAGAGGAGATTCATGGAAATTGGTCTAAATCGAATGAGAAGCACTTACCTAAGATGCCCGGGTGAAAATCCCTTCAAAAAACTCCAAGAACCGAGCTCTAGAAGTCAAAATGTGATAAAAATGGTGAAACCCTCGAATTTGGGATTTAATCTGTCTACCCAGTGATTTGTTCATCGCGATCACGGAACAATGGTCGCGATCGCGTAGAGGAAATTTGAGAAGGCCTAGAAATGTACATCGCGTTCGCGTGAAGAGGGATGCGAACGCGAAGTGCAATGAGATGGTGGCTTATGCGATCGCGTAGGAGCTCATGCGATCGCGAAGTAAAGAAGAATAGACCTTCGCGATCGCGGAAGGCTTAATGCGAACGCGATGAAGAACTAAACAGAGCTTCGCGAACGCGAGCATACAGATGCGAACGCGATGAAGTTCTTTGAGGTGGTCTTCAGCAAGGCGTCGCGATTGCGGGAGAATCATCGCGATCGCGTAGAAGGATATCAGAAGCAGCAGTTACATCAGTCCAAAATGGAGGAAAAATGATCCGTAGCCCACCCGAAATACACCCGAGGCTTCCGGGACCCCGTCTACTCATACACACAAGTCATATAACCTAACACAGACTCGCTCGAAGTTTCAAATCACATAAAACAACATCGAAACGACGGATCAAACCAAAAATCAAGCTTATGAACTTCCAAATCTTCAAATATCGAATCTCATGCCGAAACCTATCAATTCAACTCGGAATGACGCCAAATTTTGCAGACAAGTCCAAAATGACATAACGGAGCTGCTCCAACTCTTGAAATCACATTCCGACCCCGATATCGCAGAAGTCAACTCTGGGTCAAACTTCTTCATTTTCCAACTTCAACTTTCGCCATAATGCCTCAATTCACTCTACGGACCTCCGAATCTGAATCCGGACGCGCGCCTAAGTCCAAAATCACCATACGAAGCTGTTGGGATCGTCCACGACCCATTCCGGGGTCGTTTACTCAAAAGTCCAATTCCAGTCAACTTTTCACCGTTTTAACTTCCAAAACTAGATTCCTTCTTCCAATTTGACTCCAAACCATCTGAAAACTGAATTCCACCATGCACGCAATATCCTCGTGTTGGTTACGAGCTGATCCTTGCTGATTTCCTGCTGTTGTTGCTTTTACTGTTGCTGACTGCTCCTATTTCTCATTGTATTTCCATTACCAGGTACACGTCTTGAATCTCACTGTTGTGTAGATCTTCAGCTAAAACATGAATGAAGTGGAAGCTTTTTTTTTTATGGAATTTCCAGTCGATTTACTGATTTCAATATAGCTTGATTGTAATAATTGGACTGGTGAACTGTTATGTATAATTTGCTCATTTGAAATATTAAGTGAGTGCTTGAGTATTTAGAGATGCATATTAGTCTGTCTTAAAAACATCAATAGATTTGTGTGTGTAATCATAACAATGGATCTCAGTTGTAGCATAGGTAATGCCATTGTATAGGTTGAAATGTGAAATTCAAATATAGAACGTGAAGTTCCAAATTCCGGCAGATTAGTTGTTTCTCATTACGGTTCTTCATGTATTAGAACAGGTAGTGGTAGCATTTAATGTTAATTGATATTGTTGGGTCTGTTTTGGTTCCTAATCAGCTTTACATCTTTAGTAATGTCCACGAATTCACCAGTACCAAATAAATAAAATAATATGAGTCTTAAACTATGATTCGAATGATCAATGCTTCCTCAATTTGAATCGGTAAATAATGGGTTTCCTTGTGATAAAGTGTTGAACACACTTCGAGTGACGTGAAACACTTTCAGTGAATATTTGCTTAAATTGAATTGAAGTTTGGTCTGGTTTAATAGTTTGGGCTCAACAACACAGTTTCAGAAGCGTAAGCCTCCGTGCCTCAATGAGTGGCCCAGGTTCAGTTCGAATGCCTGTATACGTTTGGGCCTGGGCCAAGGCTTGTGATTGGTCACTCTTTGATGTAGGCCTGAACGAAATTTTCCTACTGGTTTGCTTTAATACAGTAACCAATTCATTAGGACTCTTTTTATTATTAGAGACAAATAAATATAGAAAATTATAGATTGCTTTAGGATTGGCCTTTAAATAAAAAACGAGATGAGCCTCGCTAAATAAATAAACAAATTGTGGGGCCCTCGATAAATGTTTATACAAATTACCTAGACTTCGGGATGGGCCGTTTAGCGAATTTCACGGCCTTCCCCAATGATAATAACGCGATAGTCTCTTTAGGCACGCATTTTAAATAATTTTACATTCCTAAATATGGGTGCACATTTATGTGACCCAAATCCAAATCTCAACGAAGTTGAAATATGTTGAAAACCACGGGTGCATTTATGTGACGAGGTTCGAGACGTGTTTTCACGACGTTGCAATTCCCTTAAAATAAACAATAATAATAAAAGCGGTTCAAAGTCAAAGGCATATAGGTTAAAACATGTATTAAAATCAAACAAATAAGCCAAATATGACAGTTGAGCGACCGTGCTAGAACCACGGAACCCGGGAATGCCTAACACCTTCTCCCGGGTTAACAGAATTCCTTACTCGGATTTCTGG